>NW_026625228.1:4829-6766 GCF_030028575.1 Malurus melanocephalus | reverse complement strand
TGGGACAATCCCTGCCGGGAATGGGGACACAGGGACACCTCAGGGCTTATGGAGACCCTGCTGGTCCTGGGACAATCCCTGCTGGGAATGGGGACAGCCCGGGGCTCATGGGAACCCTGCTGCTCCTGGGGATCCCTGCTGGGAGAGGGGACACGGGGACATTCTGGGTCTCATGGGAACCCTGCTGCTCCTGGGACAATTCCTGCTGGGAATGGGGACACGGGGACATTCTGGGTTTCATGGGGACCCTGCCGGCCCTGGGACAATTCCTACTGGGAATGGGGACAGCCTAGGGCTCCTGGAGATCCTGCTGGGAATGGGACAATCCCTGCCAGGAATGGGGACACAGGGACACCTCAGGGCTCATGGGGACCCTGCTGGCCCTGGGACAATTTGTGCCAGGAATGGGGACACAGGGACACCTCAAGGCTCATGGAGACCCTGCTGGGACAATCCCTGCTGGGAATGGGGACAGCCCGGGGCTCATGGGAACCCTGCTGCTCCTGGGGGAATCCCTGCTGGGAGCGGGAACACGGGAGTGGGTCTCATGGGGATCCTACTGGCCCTGGGACAATCCCTACTGGGAATGGGGACACGGGGACACCTCAGGGCTCATGGGGATCCTGCTGCTCCTGGGGATCCCTGCTGGGAGCAGGGACATGGGGACATTCTGGGTCTCATGGGGACCCTGCTGGCCCTGGGACAATCCCTACTGGGAATGGGGACAGCCTAGGGCTCCTGGAGATCCTGCTGGGAATGGGACAATCCCTGCTGGGAATGGGGACACAGGGACACCTCAGGGCTCATGGGGACCCTGCTGGCCCTGGGACAATTTGTGCCAGGAATGGGGACACAGGGGCACCTCAATGCTCATGAGGACCCTGCTGGGACAATCCCTGCTGGGAATGGGGACAGCCCGGGGCTCATGGGAACCCGGCTGCTCCTGGGGATCTCTGCTGGGAGAGGGGACACGGGGACATTCTGGGTCTCATGGGGACCCTACTAGCCCTGGGACAATCCCTGCCGGGAATGGGGACATTCTGGGTCTCATGGGGACCCTACTGGCCCTGGGACAATCCCTGCTGGGAATGGGGACACGGGGACACTTCAAGGTTCGTGAGGACCCTGCTGGGACAATCCCTGCTGGGAATGGGGACATTCTGGGTCTCATGGGGACCCTACTGGCCCTGGGACAATCCCTGCCGGGAGCGGGCACACGGGGACAGCCCGGCGCTCACCGAGGCCTGCCGGTGAGTGTTGGAGAGGATCCCGTGCACCTTCACTTGGCTCCTGTTGGCCGCTGCCATGTCCACCCAGAGCCCCCGGCGCCGCGCCTCCGCCGGGCCGTAGATCCGCGACACRTAATAGCTGTGATTGTCCTCCTGCGGGGACACGGGTGACACGGAATGGTGGCACGGGGTGACATGGAATACTCAGTGGGGAGGGACACGGGTGACAGGGAATGGTGTCACAGGGTCACACAGAGCGCTCCGTGGGGATGGGACACGGGTGACACGGAGTGCTCAGCGGGAGGGACACAGGTGACAGGGGATCGCAGGATAGGGTGACCTGGAGTGCTCTGTGGCAGGGACACGGGTGACAGGGAATGGTGGCACGGGGTGACACGGAGCACTTCCTGGGAGGGACACGGGTGACAGAGAATGGCTGGACAGGGTGACATGGAGTGCTCAGCGGGAGGGACACGGGTGACAGGGAATGGCGGGAGGAGGGGACCCAGAGTGCTCCGTGGAGATGGGACACGGGTGACAGGGAATGGTGGCATGGGGTGACACGGAGCACTCAGCTTTGAGGGACACGGGTGACAGGGAATGGCTGGACAGGGGGACAGGGAATGGCTGGACAGGGTGACATGGAACGCTCAGCTGGGATAAAGGGTGACAGGTGACAGGGAATGGCGGCACTGCGCTCCCGAGCAG
>NW_026625228.1:2049-3473 GCF_030028575.1 Malurus melanocephalus | reverse complement strand
TTTTTTTCCTGCTCCAGCAAAGTTTAGGGAGAGCCGCTGCCCTCCTCAGCCTTTCCCTATAGGAATTAGGGCTCCTCTTCGCTCGCAGGGGCTGATGCATCCCAGAACCCTCCGTTCCCTGTGGACGGGGAAACTGAGGCACKGGGAAAGCTGTGCTGGCAGCGGCCTCATCCCAGAAAACCCCAGAAATCCCATGGAAAACCCTCGGGATGCGGGGACAGGCCACYGCCGGGTGACAAACGACAAAACCTCCCGTGTCCTCTCGTCCCCCCCGTGCTTTCCCGGAGCTCTCCAAACAATCCGGGGGGGAACGGGCAGGGCTGGAGCTGGGGAGGATCTGGCGGCCGCGCTCCTGAGCTCATCGCTGACTCACTGGGATGTTCTAATCCCTCACCTTGCTTTGGTTACTGCAGGAATTAGGAGAGGGGAGGTTTGGGACGCGGGGGAAAAGTGGGGCAGAGCTCTGGGAGGGATCAGAGCTTCGCCYTTTGGGGTTAGAGATGCCTCTCCGCACCCCAAATATGGGATTTTTTGGGGGGAGGGAGGGGAAAACCCTTCCAGACCCTGCTCTGGCTSCTCCCTGGAGCAGATGGGACAGGGTGACATGCACCTGTGACCTTGCCCGTGGCCCCAATTCCAGGGCAGATCCCAAAATCCCAGGAAATTGCCGCCTTTCCTTCCAGGGACCCACCCAGAGCACCATCACACCCTCCCTGCGGTTCCCCAGCATCTCCGGTGGTTTTGGGCTGCTTTGGGGTATTTTTAAACCCTTCCACATTGGGGTTTTCCTGGTTCGTGGCTCTTCTCCATCCCAAATGGATGAGCTGGAGCTGGGACTGAGTGGAAGCGGCCACGACTGTTTGTCCCCTACATTTTGTGCCACAAGGGCCACCAAAAAACACCGGGACAAGTCACCCTTCCCGGGCCGCACATCCCCCACAATCCGAGCTCAGGAAACTCCCCCCCGGCTGCCAAGGGACCCGCGGCCCCGCCACAAATAACCGCGAGCTAATTGAGGGCGGCTAATTAGGCACAGCCAGGCTGGGACAGCCGAGGGAGGTGTCCCAGGAGGTGCCACCGCCGCTGGCAGGGCTCCTTAGCGGTGACACGAGAACGGAGGATCCCCGATCCCCGCGCAGCGCCGACACCGGGGGACAGCGCCACTGTCCCCGCGTGGCACCCGGGGATGGAGCTGGAAAAGGCTGGAATGATCCCGCGGGATGTGGGATCCAGCCCCACGSGTGGAGCTCGGGAACAGCCCCGGGGGTGGGCGYGGGGGTCCCCGACTCACCACGATGCGGGTCTCGTTGGGCGGCAGSGTGTCGATGGCCAGGCTGCCCCCCACCAGGTCCTGGCTAATGCGGGTCCCCTCGGACGCGTCCCGAGCCCTCCGGCCCTCGCTCCCGGGGGGGCGTCCTGGGGGG
>NW_026625228.1:0-1922 GCF_030028575.1 Malurus melanocephalus | reverse complement strand
AGGGGTCAGAGAGGTCAGCCCTGTCCTCCAGGTGCTGTGACATCAGTTTGGAGAGGTCAGCCCTGTCCTCCATGTGCTGTGACACCAGTTTGGAGAGGTCAGCCCTGTCCTCTGGGTGCTGTGACACCAGTTTGGAGAGGTCAGCCCTGTCCTCCAGCTGCTGTGACACCAGTTTGGAGGGGTCAGCCCTGTTCTCCAGCTGCTGTGACACCAGTTTGGAGGGGTCAGCCTGTCCTCCAGGTGCTGTGACACCAGTTTGGAGGGGTCAGCCCTGTCCTCCCGGTGACACGGTGGCACTGTCCTCCGGGTGCTGTGACACCAGTTTGGAGAGGTCAGCCTGTCCTCCAAGTGCTGTGACACCACTTTGGAGGGGTCAGCCTGTCCTCCAAGTGCTGTGACACCACTTTGGAGAGGTCAGCCCTGTCCTCCAGATGCTGTGACACCAGTTTGGAGGGGTCAGCCCTGTCCTCCGGGGGCTGTGACACCAGTTTGGAGAGGTCAGCCCTGTCCTCCCGATGACACGGTGGCACTGTCCTCCAGGTGCTGTGACACCAGTTTGGAGGGGTCAGCCCTGTCCTCCGGGTGCTGTGACACCAGTTTGGAGAGGTCAGCCCTGTCCTCCAAGTGCTGTGACACCACTTTGGAGAGGTCAGCCCTGTCCTCCGAGTGCTGTGACACCAGTTTGGAGAGGTCAGAGAGGTCAGCCGTCTCCTCTAGGTGCTGTGACACCAGTTTGGAGAGGTCAGCCCTGTCCTCCAGGTGCTGTGACACCAGCTTGGAGGGGTCAGCCCTGTCCTCCCGGTGACACGGTGGCACTGTCCTCCGGGTGCTGTGACACCACTTTGGAAGGGTCTCAGCCTCCATCAGCGGTGTCACCGCGGGGATGGAGCTGCGGGGAAGGGTCGCTCCGGACCGGGGTGGCTGCAGGTGCGGGGACAGGTGACAGGAGGGGACAGATGGGAAAAAACACCCACAAACGGCAGCCCCCGCATGCACCAGCACGACCCCGGGGAGGGAGAAGCGGCACCAGCGCTGGCGGTGTCCTCGATGTCCCCAACCATCGGTCCCCTGCTCCGCCGGGCTGGGATGGGGACCGACTGTCGGGGCGCGTTCCRAGCACCCGAAAGAAACCCCTCCAGCCCCGTGGAGGGAGCGGAGGCCGGAAACACGGCTGGGGTGGAGTGGGGGGGGGGAGGATAAAAAAGCCATTTGGGACCAAATCTGCGGAGAATCATGAGGTTTCTGGCAGCTCGGCGCGGGCGGAGGCGGTGGGGACGGCACGCGCTCGCCCACGGGCAGGGACACAGGCGGGACATCTGTCCCCAACCAGGGGCACCGCACAGCCCGGGGGGGGGGCTCCCCTCACCCGTGAGAGGGGGGTCCCGGTGCCTAACGAGCTCCCGGGGCCGTCCCGACGCTGTTTTTTGTTGCCGGGAGGGGAAACTGAGGCAGGAGGGAGCAGGGCTAGGCTGGGCGCACCCCAAAGCCGGCGGCCAGAGGGGTTYTGAGCTTGGGGGTCACACTCGCCATCCCTGGGGGGAACGGGGGGGGGACCAGCACTCGCCACTGCCGGAGGTGTGGGGTGTCCCAGAGAGCAGAGACTCACCCTAAGGGCACCCTAAAATCTCACCGGGGGGGGCTGCACCCCCACCCAGGACAGCGCCAGCCGAGCCAGGGGGTGCCACGGTGGGGGGAATCGTGGGTGGGATTGGGACACGGCCCCCCCCCCTCTGCCCCACCAGCACAGATCGGGGGTCCGGGAGATGCTGGGGCTGGGGGGAGCGTGGGGAGGGGAGTGGGACCCCCATGGCGCGGGTGGGCACAGCCGGCCGGGGGGGACAGCGGGACACGCACCTGCGGGCTCGGGGGGGACACGGAGACACCCCCAAAGCACAGAGAGAGGGGGCACACAGACCCCCGGG
>NW_026625227.1:14154-16163 GCF_030028575.1 Malurus melanocephalus | reverse complement strand
CAGCTGCCTCCAGCTATCCCCAAACACACCCCAAAAACTCCCTCAGCACCTTCCCACAGTCACCTCCCCACCCACCCTCTGCATGGGGCAGCCAGAGCCTTTCAGTGCCACAGGGCTGGGGATGAGGATGAGGAGGACGAGGATGAAGGCAAAGAGAATGAGGAGGACAAGGAGAAGGAGGAGGACAAGGAGGACAAGGAGGAGAAGGAGGAGAAGAAGGAAGAGAATGAGGAGGATGAGGAGGAGAAGGAGGAGGATGAGAAGAAGGAGGAGGATGAGGACAAGAGGATGAGGAGGACATGGAGGACAAGGAGAAGGACGAAGAGGAGAACAAGGAGGATGAGGAGGAGGGGACAAGGACAAGGAGGAGGWGGAGGATGAGGAGGACGAGGAAGACAAGGAGGAGGACAAGGAGAGGATGAGGAGGAGGGGACAAGGACATGGAGGAGAACGAGGACAAGGACAAAGGGACGAGGGCAAAGAGGAGGATGAGGAGGACAAGGAGGAGGATGAGGAGGAAGAGGATGAGGAGGACAAGGAGGAGGATGAGGAGGAAGAGGAGGAGGAGAAGGAAGACGAGGACGATGGGAACAAGGAGGATGAGGACGAGGATGAGGAGGACAAGGAGGATGAGGACAAGAAGGAGGATGAGGACAAGGGGAGGAGGACGAGGAGGAGGAGGACAAAGACAAGGGAACGAGAACAAAGAGAAGGATGAGGACAAGGGGACGAGGGGACGAGGATGACGATGACGATGACGACGAGGGGCATTTACTTGCGCAGGATGATCTCGGAGGCGCCCTTGCTGTACATGCGGAAGCCGCCGCTGCTGCTGCGCAGGACGGTGCTCATGGATTTGCGCACGGAGTTGAAGGTGTAGACCTTGTAGAGCTTCTCCTCGGGCACCTCGTTGCGCACGGCCTGGTAGTCCTGCTTGAGGTCCAGCACGAAGCCCAGCAGCGCGCACTCCGTCTTGTTGCCCACCTGCCGCGGCAGCCCTCCTTCCTTCTCCGGAGGCTGGGGAAAAAGGATGGAGAGGAGATGGGAAAATGATGGGAAAACGATGGGAAAATGATGGGAAAATGGTGGGAAAATGATGGGAAAACGATGAGAAAATGGTGGGAAAACGATAGGGAAATTATGGGAAAATTATGGGAAAACAATGGAAAAATGATGGGAAAATGATGGAATGATGGGAAAATGATGGAAAAATGATCGGAAAATGATGGGAAAACGATGGGAAAATGATGGGAAAATGATGGAAAAATGATGGGAAAATGATGGGAAAACAATGGAAAAATGATGGGAAAACGATGGAAAAATGATGGGAAAATGATGGAACAATGATGGAAAAATGATGGAAAAGTAATGGAAAAACTATGGAAAAGTAATGGAAAAACTATGGCAATTCTGCTGGAAAAGCAGCAGAAAAGCAATGGAAAAGTGATGGAAAAGTGATGAAAAAACAACGGAAAGTGACGGAAAAGTAATGGGAAAATTATAGAAAAATAATGGAAAAATGATGGGAAAATGATGGAAAAATAATGGAAAAATGATGGGAAAATGATGCAACGATGGGAAAATGATGGGAAAACGATGGAAATTGATGGAAAAGCAGCAGAAAAGCCATGGAAAAATGATGGAAAAGTGATGGAAAAACAATGGAAAAGTGATGGAAAAGTGACAGGAAAGCAGGATGACAAAACGATGGAAAATGATGGAAAAGTAATGGGAAAAGACAGAAAAGCAGTGGAAAAGCAATTGGAAAGTGACAGAAAGTGATGGAAAAGTGATGGAAAAGGATGAAAAAGCAGTGGAAAAGTGATGGAAATGTGACAGAAAAGCAACGAAAAAACGATGGAAAACCAATAGAAAAGGACAGAAAAGCGATGGAAAAGGATGGAAAAGTGAGAGAAAAGTGAGAGAAAAGTGATGGAAAAGTGATAGAAAAGGGTGGAGAAGTGATGGGAAAGGAAGAAAAGTGATGGGAAATGATGGAAAAGCAATGG
>NW_026625227.1:11962-13989 GCF_030028575.1 Malurus melanocephalus | reverse complement strand
TTTTATAACTCTCAGTATTATTGAATATTCAATAAATGTAACTCCTTTTTATTCTCTTAATTCTGTCTAACCTGTTTTTATAACATTCAATATCACTGAATATTCAATAAAYAGAACTGCYTTTTATTCTCTCAATCCTGTCCATCCTGTTTTTTTATAATATTCAATATTGAATATTCAACAAATAGAACTGCTTTTYATTCTCTTTAATTCTGTCCAGCCTCCGTTTTTATAACATTCAATATTACTGAACATTCAATAAATATAACTGCTTTTTATTCTCTTAATTTTGCCCCTCCTCTGGTTTTATAATATTCGATATTATTGAATATTGAACTGCTTCTTATTCTCTTTATTCTGTCTACCCAGCTTTTATAATATCCAATACTATTGAATATTGAATAAATAGAACTGCTTTTTATTCTCTTGATTTTATCCATCCCATTTTTGTAACATTCAGTATTATTGAATATTKAACTGCTCTTTATTCCCTTAATTTTATCTATCCCATTTTTTATAATATTCAATATTATTTGATATTCAATAAATAGAACTACTTTTTACTCTCCTAATTCTGCATACCCCGTTTTTATATTATTCAATATTACTGAAAATTCAATAGATGGAAACACTTTTTATTCTCTTAATTTTGTCCAGCCTCCATTTTTATAGTATTCCATTTTATTGAATATTCAATAAATAGAACTACTTTTTACTCTCTTAATTCTGTATACCCTGTTTTTATATTATTCAATATTACTGAAAATTCAACAAATGGAAATACTTTTTATTCTCTTAATTTTGTCCAGCCTCCATTTCTATAGTATTCCATTTTACTGAATATTCAATAAATAGAACTACCTTTTATTTTCCTAAATTCTGTCCAGCCTCAGTTTTAGATCAGTGGGATTTCAGTGGGATTTTCAGACCGGGCTTGGGGTCACTCTGTCCACTGGTCACTCCGTCCACTCACCGGCCTTGCCGATCTGCACCGCCAGGCGCGTCAGCTTCCCCTGCAGCACCGACTTCTCCTTCTTGGGCACCTTCACCTTCTTCTTCTCCTTCTCCTCRTTCTCCACGCCCTCCTGGCTCTTCAGGGGCTGGATCTCTAAGGCCACACCGTCCTGAGTTTTAGCTACAAAGCCCAGYGGGGACAAAACAGAGACACCACGTGTGAACAGGAGAGAGAGCCCCGAGAAACCCTGGGGACACCGCTGAGSAGGATGGTGGTGAGAGAGAAACAGAGAGAGAAAACCAGAGAGAAATCCCAGCACCAGAACCACTCCCGACGACACACRGGTCCGAGCGTGGGCAGGCTCCGTGTCCCCTGTCACCTCCCTGTGGGGCGGGTTTGTGTCACCTCCCTGTGGGGTGGGTTTGTGCCACATCCCGGTGGGGCACTTTTGTGTCACCTCTCTGCAGGGCAGTTTTGTCACCTCCCTGGGGGGCGGGTTTGTGTCACCTCCCCTCCCCACGGGGCAGTTTTGTCACATCCCCATGGGGCAGCTTTGTGTCACCTCCCCGTGGGGCAATTTTGTGCCATCTCCCTGCAGGGCAGTTTTCTGTCACCTCCCCATGGGGTGGTTTTCTGTCACCTCCCTGCAGGGCAATTTTGTCACCTCCCCACGGGGTTTGTGTCACCTCCCCTCCTCGTGGGGAAGTTTTGTCACCTCCCTGCGGGGCAGTTTTCTGTCACCACCCCATGGGGCAGCTTTGTGTCACCTCCCCGTGGGGCAATTTTGTGCCATCTCCCTGCAGGGCAGTTTTGTCACCTCCCTGCGCAGCAGTTTTATGTCACCTCCCCATGGGGCAGTTTTCTGTCACTTCCCTGCAGGGCGGGTTTGTGTCACCCACCCCAACCCGACATCCTCAGAGGTGACACCGGCACCGGTTGCGCCTCTGCAAGAAACCCCCAAGGCCGGATTTTGGGGTCTCCTCCATCCTCTAACCCTGCAGAGAACCGGGACCTCTTTGGGATGACCCCAAAGATGCTCCAGCACTCCCAAACCCTCGATTTGTCCCCAGTT
>NW_026625227.1:8071-9859 GCF_030028575.1 Malurus melanocephalus | reverse complement strand
ATGTCCAGCTGGGATGCTCTGAGGGGCCACTCTGCCTTTAGCTGGACACTGTCACCCTCCGGACACTGCCACGCCTCGGTCCAGCAGCTCGAGGCTCCACTGCCCCGGGTGCCCCAATCCCAAGGATACCAAATTTCCAACCAGCAGCGCCTCGAGAGTTCTGGAAGTGCTTTGGGATTTTCGGGACGAGGAACCGCAGGAATCCGGACATGACCCCCACCCCACACAGAGCAGGGGGTGGGATCCCCCAAAATCCACCAGTGTGGCATACAGGGCTCGGTGACGAGAGTTTGTGTCACCCCCAGGTCCCCAGATTTGGGGACAGCCCCAGGAACGGGGAGAGGCCAGAGGAGCGCACGGCRGGGTCAGGGAATGTCCCCCCTTACCTTTCTTCACTTTCTTCTCCTCGTCGCCTTCCCCTGCTCCCAGCAGGGTGAAGATGATGCCGGTCTGAGAGTTGATGCCCACGGCCGTCACCACCATCCTGCCCGAGCCCTCCATCACGTGGGTGCCTGGCACAGGGGAGTGTCACCAACCGCGCCTCCGAGGGGACACTAAAGCTCATCCCGCTCCAGGGACAGCCACCCCCACCCCAGGGTGCTCCAAGCCCCGTCCTGGGGACACCGGGGACACTGGGGACATCCCCAAGGCCAGGACCTCACTGGCCACCCGCACCCCAGGGTGCTCTAAGCCATGTCCTGGGGACATTGGGAACACAGGGGACATGTCCCCAAGGCCAGGACCACACCAGCCATCCCCATATGAGGGGTGCCCCAAGCTCCATCCTGGGGGACACCAGGGACACATCCAGGACAAGGCCAGGACCCCAAGAGCTGCCTCCACCCCAGGGTGCTCCAAGCCTCGTCCCGGGGACACTGGGGACACTGGGGACATCCCCAAGGTCAGGACCCCAAGAGCTGCCTCTACCCCAGGGTGGCTCCAAGCCCCATCCTGGGGACACCAGGGACACCGGGGACACGTCCAAGACAAGGCCAGGACCCCACTGGCCACCCACACCCCAGGGTGCTCCAAGCCCGTCCTAGGGACATTGGGGACACTGGGGACACATTCCCAAGGCCAGGACCCACCGGCCGCCCCAATCCCATCCCAAAGCTGCCCCAGCCCCGTGTCCACCCCAGGACCCTCACCGGACAGCAGCATGGGGTCTTTGTCCATGGATTTCTTGACCTGGTCCGACTCCCCGGTCAGAGAGCTCTCATCAATTTTCAGGTCATTGCCCTGGATCAGGATCCCGTCCGCAGGCAGGAGATCACCTGGGAGAAGGGAAAAACTGGGATCAGCCTGATTGGGTTCAACCCACCCCAAAAATACCCAAAATTCAGGTTTTGTACGAGACAGGCGCAATAAAATGAAATCCACAAATTCCCAAAACCTCATGGGCATGGGAAGAATCCTGGGGGGGGAATTCGCTCAGCGCTTCCCCGTCTGGTTTAACAAATCCATCCCAAATCTCCTTCCCAAATCCTTCCCAGAGTATTTTGGATAYATCCAAAATCTGTTATCCATCTGCTGAGGAGAAAAGAGAGCGGTGTCAGAGCCGCCTCCTTCTCCAAAGGGAAGAAAATTCCCCAGGAAACACGAGCAGGGCCTGGTTTATCCCTGATTTATCCCAAAAGCTGCATCTCCTGGGAAAGAAAATAATCCCAAAGATCTCCTGGATGAGGAAATATTTCCCAAAACCTCCTGGATAAGGAAATATTCTCAAATATCCYCAGAATAAGGAAATATTCCCAAATATCTCCTGAATAAGGAAATATTCCCAAATAT
>NW_026625227.1:4915-6404 GCF_030028575.1 Malurus melanocephalus | reverse complement strand
CACTGGATAACCCTACACACTGCCGGGGGTGGGGGAAACGCCATTAGGTAACCCTACACACGGGCCCAAAACCCCATTGCATAACCCTACACACTGCCCCGCGTGGGGAAAATCCCAATGGAATAACCCTACACACTACACACTGGCCCAAAACCCCATTGGATAACCCTACACACTGCCCTGAGTGGGGAAAATCCCAATGGAATAACCCTACACACTACACACTGCACCAAAACCCCACTGGATAACCCTACACACTGCCCCGAGTGGGGAAAATCCCAATGGGATAACCCTACACACTACACACTGCCCCAAAACCCCACCGGATAACCCTACACACTGCCCTGAGTGGGCAAAGTCCCAATGGGATAACCCCACACACTACACACTGCCCCAAAACCCCACTGGATAAGCCTACACACTGCCCTGAGTGGGGAAAATCCCAATGGGATAACCCCACACACTACACACTGCCCCAAAACCCCACTGGATAACCCTACACACTGAACGGGGTGGGGGAACGCCATTAGGTAACCCTACACACTGCCCCAAAACCCCACTGGATAACCCTACACACTGCCCCAAAGCTGCACTGGATAACCCCATGTGATAACCCCACTGGATAACCCCACACATTGCCCGGGGCAGAGAAAACCCCACTGGATAACCCTACACACTGCCCCGAGTGGGGAATGTCCCAATGGGATAACCCCACACACTGCGCAGGGTGGGGGAAACGCTGTTAGGTAACCCTACCCACTGCCTGGGGTGGGGAAAATCCCCACTGGATAACCCCACTGGATAACCCCACACACTGCCCCAAAACCCCACTGGATAACCCCCACACACTGCCATTAGATAACCCCACACATTGCCCCAAAATCCCCATGGGATAACCCCACCGGATAACCCTACACAGTGCCCCAGTGGAGAAGACCCCATTGGATAACCCTCTGGGATAACCCCACACACAGCCCCACACACTGCCCCGAGTGAGAAAATCCCAATGGGATAACCCCACACACTGCTCAGGGGAGAGAAATCCCTACGGGATAACCCCACACACTGCCCCAAGTGGGGAAAATCCCATTGGATAACCCTGCACCATCCCAAATCCTGCTCCCAATGGGAATAGGGCATCTCTTGGGGTGACCGCCCCCATCCCAAACCCCACTCCCAATGGGAATAGGGCATCTCTTGGGGTGACCGCCCCCATCCCAAACCCCACTCCCACAGGGAATAGGGCCGTTCCCACAAGCCCCCCGCCCCAAGGGACTCACTCTCGTTGTCCCCGCCCGGGGGGTGGTAGAAGGACAGCCCCAGGGAGATGATGGCGGCGATCTCCAGGATGATTAGGGTCACGTCCTGCAGCGCCTCCCACACCAGCTGCAGGAACGTCTTGGCCTTCTTGGGGGGGATGAAGTTCTGCCCGAACACCTGGCGCCGCTTCTCCAGGTCTGTGGGGTTCCCGGACAGGCCTGGGGGGAAA
>NW_026625227.1:2669-4588 GCF_030028575.1 Malurus melanocephalus | reverse complement strand
ATAACCCCACACACTGCGCGGGGTGGGAGGAACGCTGTTAGGTAACCCTACACACTGCCCCAAAACCCCATTGAATAACCCCTTGGGATAACCCCACTGGATAACCCCACATACTGCCTGGGGTGGGGGGAACGCTGTGTGTAGGTAACCCCACACACTGCCCCAAAACCCCGCTGGATAACCCCACACATTGCCCAGGGTGGGGGAAATGTCGTTAGGTAACCCTACACACTGCCCCGAGTGAGAAAATCCCAATGGGAAAACTCCACAAACTGCCCCAAAACCCCACTGGATAACCCTACACACTGAACGGGGTGGGGGAACGCCGTTAGGTAACCCTACACACTGCACTGAGCAGGGAAAAACCCCACTAAATAACCCCACACACTGCCCCAAACCCCACTGGATAACCCCATGGGATAACCCCACCGGATAATCCCACTGGATAACCCCACACACTGCGCAGGGTGAGGGAAAACGCTGTTAGGTAACCCTACCCACTGTCCCGAGTGGGAAAACCCCACTAAATAACCCCACTGGATAAACCCGCACACTGTACGGGGCGGGGGAAATGCTGTTAGATAACCCTACACACTACCCTGAGTGGGGAAAATCCCAATGGGATAACCCCACACACTGCATGGGGGGAACGCTGTTAGATAACCCCACACACTGCCCCGAGTGGGGAAAATCCCAATGGGATAACCCCACACACCGCCCCAAAACCCCACTGGATAACCCCACTGGATAACCCCTTGGGATAACCCCACCGGATAACCCCATACACTGCACGGGGTGAGGGAAAACGCTGTTAGGTAACCCCACACACTGCCCCAAAATCCCACTGGATAACCCCACACACTGTACCAAAGCTGCACTGGATAACCCTACACACTGCTGGGGTGGGGAAAATCCCAATGGGATAACCCCACACACTGCCTGGGGCGGAGGAAATGCTGTTAGGTAACCCTACACACTGCCCCAAGCAGGAAAAAACCCCACTGAATAATCCTACACACTGCCCAGGGTGGGGGAAACGCTGTTAGGTAACCCTACACACTGCCCCGAGTGTGGAAAATCCCGCTGGATAACCCCACACACTGTCCCAAGTGGGGAAAACCCCATTGGATAACCCTGCACCATCCCAAATTCTGCTCCCAAAGGGAATAGGACCAATCCCAGGAATCTCCCCCAAGGAGTCACCGCCCTGATCCCAAATCCACCTCCCACAGGGAATAGGGCCAGGGTTCCCCCCACCCCTATAGGGGATAGGGCCGCCCATGGGGTGACCGCCCCATCCTAAATTCACTTCCCTGGAGAACAGGGCCAATCCCATGAGTTTCCCAAAAGGGATGACTGCCCTCATCCCAAACCCTGCTCCCACAGGGACTAGGGCCGCTGATGAGGTCACTGCCCCCATCTCAAATGCCATTCCCACAAGGAATAGGGCTGCTTATGGGTCTGCCCCATGGGATCACTGCGGCCCCCATCCCAAACCCCATTCCCACAGAGAACAGGGCCGCTCCCATAGGGCATAGGGCAGCTCATGGGGTGACCGCCCCCATCCCAAACCCCAATCCCATGGGGAATAGGGCAGCTCATAGGGTAACCGCCCCCATCCCAAACCCCAATCCCACAGGGAATAGGGCAGCTCATGGGGTGACCGCCCCCATCCCAAACCCCACTCCCACAAGGAATAGGGCCGTTCATTAGTCTGCCCCATGGGGTGACCGCCCCCATCCCAAACCCCAATCCCACAGGGAATAGGGCCACTCATTGGTCTGCCCCATGGGGTCACTGCCCCCATCCCAAACCCTGTTCCCACAGGGAATAGGGCCACTCATGGGTCTGCCCCATGGGGTGACCGCCCCCATCCCAAACCCCAATCCCACAAGGAATAGGGCAGCTCATGGGGTGAC
>NW_026625227.1:0-1260 GCF_030028575.1 Malurus melanocephalus | reverse complement strand
CTGACCCCATGGAAAATCCCATTGCTGATCCCGTGGAATTCACCCGGGAATGGCTGCCAGCCCTCCAGGGAGGACGTGGGGTGTCGAGGCATAAATAAATAAAATAGACATTAATAAAAYAATTAATAATTAATAATAAATAAATAAAATGGGAAAAAGTAAAATGGAAATAAATAAAATGTAAAGAAATAAAACAGAACTAAGTAAATGGAAATAAATAAAATAGAAACAAATAGAAATTGATTAAATAATATTAACAAAATATAAATAGAATATAAATAAATAGAAATAAAGAAATAAAGAAGGGAATAAATAAAGAAATAAAGAATAAAAAAAAGGAATAAAATAAATAAAGAGTAAAATAAATAAAGAATAAAATAATTCCCAAATCCTCCAAAACCAGTTTTCCTGTCGTTCTGGTGACAGCAGGGCCGTGTCCCTGTCACCGTCTCCGGGGGCAGGGGACACCAGGAGACACAAGGGGACACCAGGGGACACCAGGCTGAGCCCAGTGAGTGCCAGTCACTGCCAGCTGGCACTGCCACCCTTGTTTACATAAAATGAGCCAGAAATCAGGGAAATCTGGGAAAATCTGGGTAATCTGGGAAAACCTGGGAAAATSTGGGAAAATCTGGCAGTASCCGTGGTCAGTCGATCCCTGACCCTACCAGGAGGAGAAGTGGGAAAAGGGTGGGGGGAGATGGGGAAGGGAAGGGACCCCGAGCTGGGAGCGACCCCACAGAGAGAGAGGGGCATGGACGGGGAAAATGGGAGGGAATGGGGAGAAAATGGGAGAAAAAGGGTGAAAATGAGAGGAAATGGGGAGAAAAAGTGAGAAAAGGGGTGAAGATAGGAGGAAATGGGGAGAAAAAGGGGGGAGAAAGGGAGAAAAGGGAGAAAAAGGAGAAAAAGGGCGAAAAAGGGGAGAAAAGGGAATAAAAGGGAGAAAAGGGGGAAAAATGGGAGAAAATGGGAGAAAAATGGGAGAAAAAGGAAGAAAAAGGGGCAAAAAGGGAATCTGAGTCCCTTCAGAGCCCCTCAGCAATGATGGGTGACAGTGGCAGTGACACGGCCACCCCCAAGGCCACAAATGCTGAGCGGTTCCCGGATGGTACGATCGGTGACAGTGACAGTGACAGTGTGACAGTGCCACCCCCCAAGGCCATAAATGCTGGGGGGTCCCGGGTGCGCAGCCCCCCCGTCCGGTGCCACCTTAAGATGTCCCTCGGGGCCGCTGCCAGGTCCCGGGATGCTCCGGGA
>NW_026625226.1:13587-15654 GCF_030028575.1 Malurus melanocephalus | reverse complement strand
TTGATTTCTCTGGCCCAGTTTTCAGGTTTAGTTTTGGGTTTTTGGCTGTGAGTCAGTGGGATTGTGGTGAATCCCTGGATCTGCCCCTCAGCAGGACTCACATTTGGGATGATCCCTGTTTTAATTCTGATGTGGAAKGMAGAACTRCCTGAGGAACCTGAGCTGGGATCTYCCTATTTGTGAGAAYAGRAACAATAAATAATCTGAAAAACCCCACTAAAATCCCCAGCAGGGATCTGATTCCATYGCGTGTGAGATTCCAGAGGGATGGAACAAAGAAGAAACCAAAGCAGAGAACAATCCAAACATGCTTTATGCACTGAAATCAGGAACAGCCTCAGGGGTASCCCCACGTTTAGCACCATTGTGAGATGGGAGCAATCACACAATCCTTGAAAAAAGGGAACACGGGCACGAGCGCGCTCGGGAGAAGGATGGGATGGGCTGGCTTGGAGGAATTATGGGATATCACGCCAGGAATGCTGCTGCTGTGATTTTCCCTTGCATTCCAACTGGAAACACACAGCAGGATTGAGTCCGTTCATCTAGCATTTGTTTCTCCATGAGAAGAAAACRGGGGGGAAAGTTAAAAACACGATTTCTCTTCATCAGATCCAAAAATGTCACGAGGAGGCAACAAATGTGCCCTGTAAATGTCTCCAAGGATCATCCCAGCCCTCCYAGCAGGAAGCAGCTGACAAAGGAGAGCACAGGCAACATCCTATGGCAATTTATTATTTACAACCCTTGAGATACAGAAACAAGGCAGCCCTTGAGTTACTGGTCATAAAAAACCCCGGGAAGTGCAGACACAGCCGGGGCTGAGAGCCCCCACACTCACCCCACACACTCACCCCGCACGGGGAGCACTCCACAGCACAACAGACAAAAGCTCTACAGAGGGGCGACATTTCCAACTGGATCCCAGTTTTCTGCCAGGAGCAGGGTGCAGCTAAACCCCACCCTGGGCAATCAGTGCCCACCCACCCTCTGCCACCACAGCAGCAGTGGATAATGATGGGATGGAGCCCGGCCCTTCTGTTCTGTGCCAGCTGAGCTGCAGCAGCTCCTGCAGGGATGGAGGAGTGGCAGGATCGGCTCTGGCCAAGACAGCTCCGTGCTCTGCTCCGTGCTCGGTTCTGTGCCAGCTGAGCTGCAGCGGCTCCTGCAGGGATGGAGGAGTGGCAGGATCAGCCCCGGCCAAGACAGCTCCGTGCTCGGCTCTGTGCTCCATGCTCAGCTCCGTGCTTGGCTCCGTGCTCGGTTCTGTGCCAGCTGAGCTGGAGCGGCTCCTGTGGAGATGGAGGAGTGGCAGGATCGGCCCCAGCCAAGACAGCTCCGTGCGCGGCTCTGTGCTCAGCTCCATGCTCAGCTCCATGCTCAGCTCCATGCTCTGTGCTCAGCTCCGTGATCAGCTCTGTGCTCTGTGCTCAGCTCTGAGCTCGGCTCCATGCGCGGCTCTGTGCTCGGTTCTGTGCCAGCTGAGCTGCAGCAGCTCCTGCAGGGATGGAGGAGTGGCAGGATCGGCTCTGGCCAAGACAGCTCCGTGCTCGGCTCTGTGCTCGGCTCCATGCTCCGTGCTCGGTTCCGTGCTCAGCTCCGTGCGCAGCTCCATGCGCAGCTCCGTGCTCAGCTCCGTGCTCGGTTCTGTGCTCGGCTCCGAGCTCAGCTCCGTGCTCCGTGCTCAGCTCTGTGCGCAGCTCCGTGCTCAGTTCTGTGCGCAGCTCCGTGCTCAGCTCTGTGCTCAGCTCCATGCGCAGTTCCGTGCTTGGTTCCCTGCTCCGTGCCCAGTTCCTTGCTCAGCTCCGTACTTGGTTCTGTGCTCAGCTCCGTGCACAGCTCCGTGCGCAGCTCTGTGCGCAGCTCCGTGCACAGCTCCGTGCTCAGCTCCATGCTCCGTGCTCGGCTCCATGCTCAGTTCTGTGCTTGGTTCCCTGCTCCGTGCTCAGTTCCTTGCTCAGCTCTGTACTTAGTTCTGTGCACAGCTCCGTGCACAGCTCCGTGCTCAGCTCTGTGCGCAGCTCCGTGCACAGCTCCGTGCTCAGCTCTGTGCGCAGCTCCGTGCAC
>NW_026625226.1:10353-12127 GCF_030028575.1 Malurus melanocephalus | reverse complement strand
AACCTCTCCCTGCAGCTTCTCCCAGCTCAGAACATTCATTCTCTCACTGAACCTCTCCCTGCAGCTTCTCCCAGCTCAGAACATTCATTCTCTCTCATTCAACCTCTCCCTGCAGCTTCTCCCAGCTCAGATTATTCATTTTTGCCAAACTCCACATGTCCCACCTGTCCTGGGCTCCTTCATGGGCCGGCACACCGTCCACTGGTTCTGGTGGGGGTCGTATCTCTCGATGCTGGACAAATGGGACACCCCRTTGTGTCCCCCCACCACGAAGATGAAGCCCAGCATGACTCCCACCCCAAAGTTTATCCGTTTGTCAGCCATGGAGGCCACGGTCTCCCAGGAATTCTTGCTCGGATCGTAGCGTTCCATGCTGCAAAAAAAAACCACAGCCCGTGAGCCTTTCAGGGATTGATACATGTGGTTTATATTAAAATAATAAAGTGCTTGTGAGGCTTATTAATTGAAAAATCTTATAGCTTTTTTAATACATTATTAATATAAGAATGGAATAACTTTTTACGTATTATTAAAATACAATGTAATTGCTTTTAATATATTATAACAGTGTATAAAAAGCTATCATTAATAAGTTTTTAATAGTGTATTAGTAATATATAGTTTGTAATCTAACTAGTTAGATTAGTACATAGATATGTGAAATTACTAAGAGGCATAAATCAGAAAAAGTTCTGAAAAAAGTAGACAAGTAAATACTATAGCAAAGAACAGTAGGAAGCACTAATGAGAATTTGTCAGAAGCACGGGACAGTCAGCAAAATAATTGGAAATTAGGACTTGGAGGAGTAGAAAAAACCCATGAACAAAAGTTAAAAGTCCACCTTGATGAAGAGGATGGGATCTCATTAGGAGGAGACCCCCACCAAATTGGGGATGACACATTATAAAACTGCTCTTTCAGATTGTCTGCTGCTACCTTTTAAAATAAAAATTTTAGATTTATATAATATAAACAATAACCTATTAAAATATTACATTCATCTATTAAAATAATGTGGAAAGTGTATTTATACTCCTCAGGGAAAGCAGTGAGAGGCTGCTGATCAAAGCACTGAGGGGAGAAGAGGCTCCAGGATCAAATGGAAAGGAATTATCACCGTTATTAATATTTTTGATCACTGCACAGATAACACTCTCATGTTTCAGAGCTGTCCCTGCTCAAGTGCAGCTGCAGGAGCACAAATGGGGCAGAAAAAAAAAGGGGAAAAGATGATCAGCAGCAGCACAGAGCTGAAGAAAAAGGGGTTAATTACTCAATGTGGGCTTGATTTAATGCCAGAGCTTGGAGGAGCCTGGTGCTGCATGGCATGGCTTAGAATCCATCCCTCCAACCATAAATAAAAATAAAATTATTCATAGAATATAGAATAACCCGAGCTGCAGAGTCCAACCATCCTTTTCCTGATAGAAAGAAGAACCTTTCCCTAAAAGGGAACCTAAAAGAAGAACCTTTCCCTAAATGGGAACCTAAAAGAAGAACCTTTCCCTAAAAGGAGAACCTAAAAGAAGAACCTTTCCCTAAATGGGAACCAAAAAGAAGAACCTTTCCCTAAATGGGAACCTAAAAGAAGAACCTTTCCCTAAAAGGGAACCTAAAAGAAGAACCTTTCCCTAAATGGGAACCTAAAAGAAGAACCTTTCCCTAAATGGGAACCTAAAACAAGAACCTTTCCCTAAATGGGAACCTAAAAGAAGAACCTTTCCCTAAATGGGAACCAAAAAGAAGAACCTTTCCCTAAAAGGGAACCTAAAA
>NW_026625226.1:6861-8341 GCF_030028575.1 Malurus melanocephalus | reverse complement strand
ATTATTTAATTATTAATTATTTAATAATTTAATTTAATTATTTAATAATTTAATGGCTGCCAAGGGGATTTGCTGGTGCCCAGGTGGGCACAAGAGACACCCCCAGCAGGTACCTGTTCATGTGGGCAGGGCCATACCCCACAATGGGCACAGCAGAACAAGGATTGATAAAGCCCATCCATGATTTATTTGGGATTATTTTGGCTGCCCAGGAGGGTTTTGGTGGTGCCCCCCAAGCACAGACCTGGGATGGCTGTACCTTCTCATGGGTACAGCAGGAATGGATTAATGAGGCTCATTGGGGATTATTTAATTTGCTGCCAAGGGGATTTGTTGGTGGGCACAGGGACACCCCCAGCAGGTACCTGTTCATGTGGGCAGGGCTATACCCCTGGTGGGCACAGGAGAAGGATTAATGAGGCTGCCCAGGGGGTTTGGTGGCACCAAGGTGGATCCCCCATCACATACCTGTTCATGTGGGCAGGACAGGGATTAAGGACCTGCCCAGGGGGTTTTGGAGGTGCCAAGGTGGATCCCCCATCACATACCTGTTCATGTGGGCAGGGAAAGGTTTAATGAGGCTGCCCAGGCAGTTTTGGTGGTGCCAGGGTGGATCCCCCATCACATACCTGTTCATGTGGGCAGGACAGGGATTAATAAAGCTGCCCATGGGGTTTGCTGGCACCCAGATGGATCCCCCATCACATACCTGTTCATGTGGGCAGGACAGGGATTAATGAAGCTGCCCAGGCAGTTTTGGTGGTGCCAAGGTGGGTCCCCCATCACATACCTGTTCATGTGGGCAGGGGAAGGATTAATGAAGCTGCCCAGGCAGTTTTGGTGGTGCCAAGGTGGATCCCCCATCACATACCTGTTCATGTGGGCAGGGCAGGGATTAATAAAGCTGCCCATGGGGTTTGCTGGCACTAAGGTGGATCCCCCATCACGTACCTGTTCATATGGGCAGGGCCATACACCTAATGGGCACAGGAGAGGGATTAATAAGGCTACCCTTGGGGTTTGCTGGCACCCAGGTGGGTCACCCCCATCACATACCTGTTCATATGGGTAGGACAGGGATTAATGAGGCTGCCCAGGGGGTTTTGGTGGTGCCAGGGTGGATCCCCCATCACATACCTGTTCATGTGGGCAGGGAAAGGATTAACAAAGCTGCCCATGGGGTTTGCTGGCACTAAGGTGGATCCCCCATCACGTACCTGTTCATGTGGGCAGGACCGTACCCCTGGTGGGCACAGAAGAAGGATTAAGGAATTTTGGTGGTGTCAAGGTGGTTTTGGTGGTGCCAAGGTGGATCCCCCAGCACATACCTGTTCATGTGGGCAGGGAAAGGATTAACAAAGCTGCCCAGGGGGTTTGCTGGCACTAAGGTGGATCCCCCATCACATACCTGTTCATGTGGGCAGGACAGGGATTAATGAGGCTGCCCAGGGGGTTTGATGGTGCCAAGGTGGATCCCCCA
>NW_026625226.1:3646-4847 GCF_030028575.1 Malurus melanocephalus | reverse complement strand
TGGATCCCCCATCACATACCTGTTCATGTGGGCAGGACAGGGATTAAGGACCTGCCCAGGGAGTTTTGGAGGTGCCAAGGTGGATCCCCCATCACATACCTGTTCATGTGGGCAGAGCAGGGATTAATGAGGCTGCCCAGGGGGGGTTTGCTGGTACCCAGGTGGGCACAGGGATCTTCCCATCACATACCTGTTCATGTGGGCAGGGGAAGGATTAATAAAGCTGCCCATAGGGTTTGCTGGCACCAAGGTGGATCCCCCATCACATACCTGTTCATGTGGGCAGGACAGGGATTAATGAGGCTGCCCAGGCAGTTTTGGTGGTGCCCAGGTGGGTACTAACCCATCACATACCTGTTCATGTGGGCAGGGCCGTACCCCTGGAGGGCACAGAAGAAGGATTAAGGAGTTTTGGTGGTGTCAAGGTGGTTTTGGTGGTGCCAGGGTGGATCCCCCATCACATACCTGTTCATATGGGCAGGACAGGGATTAATGAGGCTGCCCAGGGGATTTGCTGGTGCCCAGGTGGGTCACCCTGTCACATACCTGTTCATGTGGGCAGGACAGGGATTAATAAAGCTGCCCATGGGGTTTGCTGGCACTAAGCTGGATCCCCCATCATGTACCTGTTCATGTGGGCAGGGCTATACCCCACAATGGGCACAGGAAATGGATTAATGAAGCTGCCCATGGGGTTTGCTGGCACTAAGGTGGATCCCCCATCACATACCTGTTCATGTGGGCAGGGGAAGGATTAATGAGGCTGCCCTGGGGGTTTTGGTGGTGCCAAGGTGGATCCCCCATCACATACCTGTTCATGTGGGCAGGGGAAGGATTAATGAAGCTGCCCTGGGGGTTTTGGCATGTCAAGCTGGATCCCCCATCACATACCTGTTCATGTGGGCAGGACAAGGATTAAGGACCTGCCCAGGGGGTTTTGGTGGTGCCCAGGTGGGTACTAACCCATCACATACCTGTTCATATGGGTAGGACAGGGATTAATGAGGCTGCCCATGGGGTTTTGGTGGTGCCAGGGTGGATCCCCCATCACATACCTGTTCATGTGGGCAGGGAAAGGATTAACAAAGCTGCCCATGGGGTTTGCTGGCACCAAGCTGGATCCCCCATCACATACCTGTTCATGTGGGCAGGGCTGTACCCCTGATGGGCACAGAAGAAGGATTAAGGAATTTTGGTGGTG
>NW_026625226.1:0-1910 GCF_030028575.1 Malurus melanocephalus | reverse complement strand
ACACTAAAGGGATGGGAAGGGTAAAAAAAAAAAAAAAAACCAGCCACAGAAAAGTAAATTAGAGAGAAGGAAGCACACATCTATGTTTACAGATAAATATTCATTTAGAAACTACAATTTGCAGTTTCATAAATACATATTTTACATGCGCTCTGTAATTTAAACGAAACGCCAACGTGGCACAAACTAACCTGAAAAATGTGTCTTTGAAACAGCTTCCTGCATTTTCTTTAATTACACACAGTGTGGGTCTAGCTTATCCTATAAAAGTCTCCCCAATCTACCTGAGGAGTTTAATTAACAAATTAYCTAAATAATTAAGAGATTATCTGGCACAGAGAAAATAGGATCTGTTGAAAAACCATAGAGGAGCAGGAGGCCCCTGGAGAGCTGAGAGGCTCTAAAAGCCTCTAAAGCACTAGAGAATAGAGATTAAATATATTTTAAGTAATTTTGTTACTATGAAGCACCAAAAAATTGAAAATAATCCAAATTATATTGGTARGCTACATTTTAACAATCACTGGGACAGAAGCAGAGATGCAGAATGTCAGAGCATGACTTCATTCACTCCAACATTTTTTATGAAGCACAAAACCCCTTTTAATTTTTAAGTCTATAAATCCAACATTTCCCAGGCTCAACATCTGGTTTAGTATTAATCAYTATCATTGGGAAAATGAATTTTAAATTATTTGGACATATCTGAACACAGGGAGAAGARCACACAGCTTTTCCCATGTTTTTAAGTGCAGATTTCTCTCTGCAAGCACAGAACCATCACAGGAGGGAACATCCCAGAATATTATCTGTGGAACCAGTTCAGGCAGTTTGCCTGGGTGCAGAAAACACTCCTGGAGCTGATAAGAGCACACTGGAGATCAAAGCTGTCTCTGTGTATGTATTTATAAATTATAAATATATAAATGTACAGATGTATGTATGTATAAATGTATTTAAACAGCCCACACACACTTTAATCCCCAGCTCTGGGAATGTGAATTCCATTTTCTAACCAAACCCAGCCACACCAGCTTAGGGCAGAATTGTTTTTCTCCCTATTTGATTTTTTTTGCTCTCAGGTTGAGGCTCAGGGATGCTCTCCAGGAATGGAGGAGGATCATTCTGGGATGCAGGGAAGGGAGGAGGGGCACTCACTGATCCTGCCAGCACTGACCTGGCACCTGCTGGGCAGCTGGGACTAAAGCTGGGACTAAATCCATGATCACACCATGACCAGAACTCCTTCATGGAATCCCTGAATTCCTGAGGCTGGTAAAGCCCTGCCAGACCATGGAGTGCCAGCTGTGCCATCCCCACCTTGTCCCCAGAGTTCTGAGTGTCACCTCCAGTGATGGGCACTCCAAACCTCCCTTGGCCCCTGCCAATCCTGCCCACCCTTTCCATGGATAAATTATCCCAAAAATCCGACCTGAGCCTCCCCAAGCCCAGCCTGAGGCCGTTCCCTCTCTTCCTGTCCCTGTTCCCTGGGATCAGATCCCAAATCCCCCTCCTGTCAGGGAGTTCTGCAGAGGCACAAGGTCCCTCCAGAGCCTCCTTTTTTCCCCCTCACTCTATTCTGAATAAATCTGTTTTAATTCCAAGGATTCTTAAATTAATTTGTCAAATATGGAGTTAATCTTTCTGACTTGTTTGAAATAATAATAAATCAGGGGGGAAATGAAGTAAAATGAAAATCCTTGCAAGGATAAAGAAGAACCATATAAACATTAATTAACTACACTACTAACTCAATCAAGAAAATGAAAAGTATTTCATAGCTATTTGTTTGCACAAAGAAACAAAACCTATAACTTTGCAAATTACTCATGAAATAAAAAAATTATTTGGAATTTGGGTCTATTCTTTGTTAAAAAAATCCACTCAAGAGATTGTATGGATAAAAGCAC
>NW_026625225.1:17566-19243 GCF_030028575.1 Malurus melanocephalus | reverse complement strand
AATTCCTTCCAGAGAACCCCAAAAAGGGTTTGTGGGGTGGGAATTCCTCCAGAGAACTCAAAAAAGGGTTTATGGGGTGGGGAGAATCGGGAATTCCCTCTGGAGAACCCCAAAAAGGGTTTGTGGGGTGGGAATTCCCTCCAGAGAAGCCCAAAAAGGGTTTATGGGGTGGGAATTCCTCCAGAGAACTCAAAAAAGGGTTTGTGGGGTGGGAATTCCTCTGGAGAACCCCAAAAGGGTTTGTGGGGTGGGGAGAATCGGGAATTCCCTCTGGAGAACCCCAAAAAGGGTTTATGGGGTGGGAATGGGGGATTTGGGGTCCTGGGAATTTCCTCCAGAGAACCCCAAAAAGGGTTTATGGGGTGGGGAGGGTCGGGAATTCCCTGCAGAGAACCCCAAAAAAGGGTTTATGGGGTGGAGAGGGTCAGGAATTCCCTCCAGAGAACCCCAAAAAGGGTTTGTGGGGTGGGGAGAATCGGGAATTCCCTCCGGAAAACCCCAAAAAGGGTTTATGGGGTGGGAATTGGGATTTAGGGTACTGGGAATTCCCTCCAGAGTGCCCTGAAAGGGTTTATGGGGTAGGGAGGATTGGGAATTCCCTCCAGAGAACCCCAGAAAGGGTTTATGGGGTGGGGAGAATCGGGAATTCCCTGCAGAGACCCCAAAAAGGGCTTGTGGGGTGGGGAGGATCGGGAATTCCCTCTGGAGAACCCCAAAAAGGGTTGGTGGGATAGGGAGGGTCAGGAATTTTCCCTGGGGTGATTTGGGATGGGGATCCTGGGTGATTTGGGGTCATTCCTGGGGTGATTTGGGGTCACCCCAGGGTGATTTGGGATTGATCCTGGGGTGATTTGGGATTGGGATCCCGGGTGATTTGGGATCATCCCTGGGGTGATTTGGGGTCATCCCTGAGGTGATTTGGGATTGTTTCTGGGGTGATTTGGGGTCATCCCTGGGGTGATTTGGGATTGGGATCCCGGGTGATTTGGGGTCATTCCTGGGGTGATTTGGGGTCATTCCTGGGGTGATTTGGGGTCACCCCTGGGTTGATTTGGGATCGTCCCTGGGATCGGGATCGGGGTGATTTGGGGTCACCCCAGGGTGATTTGGGATTGATCCTGGGGTGATTTGGGATTGGGATCCCAGGTGATTTGGGATCATCCCTGGGGTGATTTGGGGTCATCCCTGAGGTGATTTGGGATTGTTTCTGGGGTGATTTGGGGTCGCCCCTGGGTTGATTTGGGATCATCCCTGGGATCGGGATCGGGGTGATTTGGGGTCATCCCTGGGGTGATTTGGGGTCACCCTGGGGTGATTTGAGATTGTTTCTGGTGTGTTTTGGGGTCACCCCGGGGTGATTTGGAGTCACCCCTGAGCACCGCTCTCATCCCCGCAGCAAATCGGTGCAGAGCAAGGTGGATTCCATCCTGGTGAGCGTCTGTGGGAACGCGGGGCTGGAGTGAGCGGGGAATCCCCTTTATCCCGATTTTTGGGGTGGGATTGGACCCCTCCCCATGGATCCTAAACCGTGTCCATGTCCCCTCTGTCCCYGTGTCCCCGTGTCCCCTGGGAGCGCAGCAGGACGTGCAGAAGTTCTCGGACAGTGACAAACTCTACCTGTACCTGCAGCTGCCCTCGGGACCCAGCCAGGGAGAGAAGAGGTGGGGAGGGGTCTGG
>NW_026625225.1:14304-16566 GCF_030028575.1 Malurus melanocephalus | reverse complement strand
GAGGCGGTTCAGGCGTGCGGGTGGATCCGCAACCACCTGGAGGAGCACACGGACACCTGCCTGCCCAAACAGGACGTGTACGACGCCTACAAGTGAGCGAGGGGAGCTGGGAATCCTCGGGAATATCCGGGAATTCCTTGGGAATATCTTGGGAGTGTCAGGATTCCTCGGGAATATGCCAGGAATATCCTGGGAATATCCTGGGAATGTCCTGGGAATGTCCTGGGATTTCTTGGGAATATCCTGGGAATGTCCTGGGAGTGCCGGGATTCCTCAGGAGTATCCTGGGAATGGAATATTCTGGGATTCCTTGGGAATGTCCTGGGAGTGCCACGACTCTTCCAGAATATCCTGGGAATGTCAAGGGAATTCCTTTGGAATACCCTGGGAATGTCCTGGGAGTTCCTCGGGAATGTCCTGGGAGTGCCAGGATTCCTTGGCAATATCCGGGGAATGTCCTGGGATTCCTCAGGAATATCCTGGGAATATCCTGGGAATTGCTTCAGAATGTTCTGGGAATATCGTGGGAATTCCTTGGGAATATCCTGGAAATTCCTTGGGAGTGTCCTGGGAATATCCTGGGAATGTCCTGGGATTATCCTGGGAATATCCTGGGAATATCCTGGGATGCCTTGGGAATATCATGGAAATATCTTGGGAATATCCTGGGAGTGCCGGGATTCCTCAGGAATACCCGAGGAATTGCTTGGGAATACCCTGGGAATGTCCTGGGAATTCCTTCGGAATGTCCTGGGAATATCCTGGGGATTCCTTGGGAATATCATGGGAATTGCTTGGGAATGTCCTGGGATTCCTTGGGAATGTCCTGGGAATGTCCTGGGAATGTCCTGGGATTCCTCGAGAATGTCCTGGGAGTGCCGGGATTCCCCAGAAATTCCTTGGGAATATCCTGGGATTCCTCAGGAGTATCCTGGGAGTGCTGGGATTCTTTGGGAATATCCTGGGAATTCCTTGGGGATGTCCTGAGATTCCTCGGGAATGTCCTGGGAATATCCTGGGAATTGCTTGGGAATATCCTGGGAATATCATGGGATTATCCTGGGAATACCCTGGGAATTCCTCAGGAATATCCTAGGAATTGCTTGGGAATGTCCTCGGATTCCTCGGGGATATCCTGGGAATTGCTTGGGAATATCCTGGGAATTGCTTGGGAATGTCCTGGGAACAGAATATCCTGAGAGTATCAGGATTCCTCGGGAATATCCTGGGAATTCTTTGGGAATATCCTGGGAATGTCCTGGGAATACCCTGGGAATGGAATATCCTGGGAATAGAATATCCTGGGGATTCCTTGGGAATATCCTGGGAGTGCCGGGATTCCTCAGGAATATCCTGGGGATTCCTATGACCTGGAAACCCCAGAATTCCTGGGGATTATCCCGGAATTCCCCCTCTGGATCCGCTGTCCCGTCCCCGCAGGCGTTACTGCGACAACCTCGGGAGCCGCCCGCTGAGCACGGCCAACTTCGGGAAAATCATCCGGGAAATCTTCCCCAACATCAAAGCCCGGCGCCTGGGCGGCCGCGGACAGTCCAAATATCCTTCCTGGCATTTTCCCTGGATTTTTCCCCATTCCCGAGGGTTGAATTCCCAGTTTTTCCCATTCCCGAGGGGGTCAATTCCCGTTTTTCCCTGTTCCCGGTTTTTCCCCATTCCCAAGAGTTCAATTCTCCATTTTTCCCCATCCCTGACGGGTCAGTTCCCATTTTTTCCCCATTCCTGTTTCTTCCCCATCCCCAGTTTTTCCCTATCCCCGGATTTTCCCCATCCCCAAGGATTCAGTTCCCGTTTTTTCCCCATTCCCATTTTTACCCCATTCCCGTTTTTCCCCCATCCCTAAAGGGTCAGTTCCCATTTTTTCCCAATTTCCCCAGGGGTCAGTTCCCATTTTTTCCCCGTTCCTGGTTTTTCCCAATTCCCATTTTTTCCCCATTCTCATGTTTTCCCTGTTACCCAGGGGTCAGTTCCCAGTTTTTCCCCATCCCCACTTTTCCCCCATCCCCAAGGATTCAGTTCCCGTTCTTTCCCCATTCCCATTTTTACCCCATTCCCGTTTTTCCCCCATTCCCAAGGGTCAATTCCCATTTTTTCCCCATTCCCAAGGGTTCAGTTCCCATTTTTTTGGGGTCAGGGCAATCCTTAACCCGTCCCCACGTACTGTTATGGTGGGATCCGGAGGAAGACCGTGGTCAGCCTTCCTCCCCTGCCCAGCCTGGACCTCAAAGCCACCGAGAGCGTGAG
>NW_026625225.1:9326-10475 GCF_030028575.1 Malurus melanocephalus | reverse complement strand
GTGGGAGGGGATGGGATCCATGGGATGGGATGGGATGGGATGGGATGGGATGGGATGGGATGGGATGGGATGGGATGGGATGGGATGGGATGGGTGGATCTGGGTTCTGTCCCCATCCTGTCCCGATCCCTGTCCCCATCCTGTCCCCATGCCTGTCTCCATCGTGTTCCCATCCCTGTCCTATCCCTGTCCCTGTCCCCATCCTGTCCCTTTCCATGTCCCCATCCTGTCCCCATCCTGTCCCCATTCCTGTCCCCATCCCTGTCCCATGGCTGTCCCCACCCTGTCCCTTTCCCTGTCCTCACCGTGTCCCCATTCTGTCCCCATCCTGTCCCTACTGTCCCCACTGTCCCCAGTCGGAGCTGGCCGAGCTGCTGCCCTCGTACCCCAGCGAGGTGACGGAGGGGTGGGATGGGATGGGATGGGATCCATGATGGATGGATGGATCCATGTCCTGTCCCCAATGTCCCCGCTGTCCCCATGTCCCCAATGTCCCCATGTCCCCAATGTCCCCATGTCCCCAATGTCCCCGCTGTCCCCMCAGTCGGAGCTGGCCGAGCTGCTGCCCTCGTACCCCAGCGAGGTGACGGAGGGGTGGGATGGGATGGGATGGGATCCATGGATGGATGGATGGATGGATGGATCCATGTCCTGTCCCCACTGTCCCCAATGTCCCCGCTGTCCCCAATGTCCCCATGTCCCCAATGTCCCCAATGTCCCCCGCAGTCGGAGCTGGCCGAGCTGCTGCCCTCGTACCCCAGCGAGGTGACGGAGGCCGCGTGTGCCCTGACGTGCGATTGGGCCGAGAAGATCCTCAAGCGCTCCTTCAACAACATCGTGGAGGTGGCGCAGTTCCTGATCCAGCAGCACCTGATCAGCGCCCGCTCCGCCCGCGCCGACCTCGTCATGGCCATGGTGCTGGCAGGTGTGCGGGGACACGGGGACAGTGACACCAGGGGATGGATGGTGTGACACCGGGGGACAGCGGGGACACGGGGACAGTGACACCAGGGGATGGTGGGACAGCCTGGGGATAGTGGGGACACGGGGACAGTGACACCAGGGGATGGTGGGACAGCCTGGGGATAGTGGGGACACGGGGACAGTGACACCAGGGGGTGGTGGGACAGCCTGGGGATAGTGGGGACA
>NW_026625225.1:3133-8095 GCF_030028575.1 Malurus melanocephalus | reverse complement strand
GAGTGACCAGGGGTGACCAGAGGGCACTCAGTGTGACCAGGGGGGGCATTTGGGGTGACTGGGGGTCATTCAGAGTGACCAGGGGGCACTCGGAGTGACCAGGGGAGGGCATTTGGAGTGACCAGGGGTGACCAGGGGGCACTTGGAGTGACCGGGAGTGACCAGGGGACACTCAGTATGACCAGGGGGCACTCAGAGTGACCGGGGGGAGGGCATTTGGAGTGACCAGGGGTGACCAGGTGGGTGGGCACTCAGTGTGACCGGGCGGGTGGTCACTCAATGTGTCCAGATGTGCCCAGGCAGGCGGTCACTCAGTGCATCCAAGCGGTCACTCAAGTGTCCCCCCCTCCCCCGCAGGCCAAGAAGGACCCCGCTGTCCCCAAAGGCCCTTTGCCGGCGCGGCCGGACAAGAAGAAGCCCCCGGCGGAGAGCGGCCGGCAGTGTCCGGCCAGCAGCCCGCAGGTGACCGCTCTGGTGGCCCGGCTGCCGCTGCTGCTGCCCCGCCTGGCGCCCCCCGAGCGTCCCCCGGCCCCGGGCGCGGCCCCGCTGCGCTCGTCCCCTCCGCTGCTTGTCCCCAAACTGCCCGCGGGTGGCACGGTCAAGGTGGCGCTGCCGCTGCCCGTGGGCACCGCGCTGGCTCCGGCCGGCTCCGGCCACCCCGGGCTGCTGACCAGCCCCGCGGCCATCCCGGTGCTCAACGTGCTGCTGCCCGGAGTGGGGGTGACCGCGGCCGAGAGCCCCCGCGACGGGGCCACCGCCGAGGGACAGGGACAGGGGGTGGCACAGGGACAGGGAGTGGCACAGGGACAAGGACAGGGACAGGGACAAGGACAGGGACAGCGTGCCAGGGCCACCAAGCGGCCGGCAGAGGGGACAGGGGACAGCGCCGCGCACAAGAGGAGGCGCGGGCGGCCCCGCAAGAGGCCGGGGGACACGGCCGGGTCACCCGAGCGTGCCGATGTCCCCAAGGGGGTGACCGAGGGTGGCGGTGTCACCGTGCCCGCAGGGGACACGGGTGGTGCGGGAGGGGCTGCTGAGGCTGCGGGTGGGGACAGGGACACGGTGGCAGCTGGCGGTGGCACGGATGGGGACGCGGTGGCAGCTGGGGACAGCACGGACATGGACAGGGACAGGGACATGGTGGCAGCTGGGGACAGCACGGACATGGACGGGGACAGGGACACGGTGGCAGCTGGGGGTGGCATGGACGAGGATGGGGACGGGGGGGATGGCATGGACATTGATGATGACATGGATGGTGGGGACAGCCCGGTCCCGGTGACAGTGCCACCGCAGCCTGGTGACAGTGACACTGCCACCAGTGGTGTCGATCCGGTCAGTGGCAGTGCCACCATCACTGGTGGGGACACCATGGCTGGTGGCAGTGCCATTGTCACTGATGGCAATAGTCCAGTCAATGGCAGTGCCACCGTCACTGGTGGGGACACCATGGCTGGTGGCAGTGCCACTGTCACTGTTGGTGACAGCCTGGGTGGGGGAAGTGGCACTGTCCCTGATGGTGGTGGCAGTGCCACTGTCACTGTTGGGGACAGCCCAGCTGGGGGTGGTGCCACTGTCACTGTTGGGGACATGCCAGCTGGGGAAAGTGGCACTGTCCCTGCTGGGGACAACCCACCTGGTGGCAGTGCCACTGTCCCCGCTACGGACAGCCTGGTCAGTGTCAGTGCCACCGTCCCAGTCAGCGCCAGTGTCACCGTCCCTGTTGGGGACAGTCTGGTCAGTGGCAGTGCCACCATTCCTGGTGGTGGCTCACCGGGTGGTGGCAGTGCCACTGTCCCTTTTGGGGACAGCCCGGTCAGCAGCAATGTCACTGTTCCTGCTGGGGTCAGCCAGTCTGGGGACAGTGCCACTGTCACTGTTGGGGACAGCCCGGTCACTGACAGTGCCACCGTCCCCCCTAAGGACAGCCTGTCTGGGGACAGTGCCACTGTCCCTGCTGGTGGCAGTGCCACTGTCCTCCCTAAGGACAGCCTGGCTGGTGGCAGTGCCACTGTCCCCAGTGGTGCCACCGTCCCTGCCAAGGAGAGCCTGGCCAGGGTCAGTGTCACTGGGGACAGCCCCGTCAGTGGCAGTGCCACCATCACCAGTGCCACCATCACCAGTGGCACCAGTGGTGGCTCTGCTGGTGGTGGCAGTGCCACTGTCCCTGTGAAGGACAAACCGATCACTCGCAGTGCCACTGTCCCTGTCACGGACAGCCCAGCGGGTGGCAGTGCCACTGTCCCTGTTAAAGACAGCTCACCCCAGGGCAGTGCCACCATCCCTGTTGGGGACAGCTCAGCTGGTGGCAGTGCCACTGTCCCCGTCAGGGACAGTGCCACCACTGCGGACAGGCCAGTCCCTGGCAGTGTCACCGTTCCCATCAAGGACAAGCCAGTCAGTGGCAGTGCCACCATCCCTGTCAGGGAAAGCTCAGCCAGCATCAGTGTCACCGGTGGCACTGCCACCCCTGGGGACAGGCTGGTCCCGGGCAGTGTCACCGTTCCTGTCAAGGACAGCTCAGCCAGGGCCAGTGCCACCGTTGGGGACAAACCAGTCAAGGGCAGTGCCACCATCCCTGTCAAGGACAGTCCATCCAAGGGCAGTGCCACCATTGGGGACAGGCCGGTCACTCGCAGTGCCACCGTTCCCACCAAGGACAGCTCAGCCAGGGCCAGTGCCAGTGGGGACAAGCCAGTCAAGGGCAGTGCCACCCCTGGGGACAGGCCGGTCACTCGGAGTGCCACCATCCCTAGTAAGGACAGTTCATCCCGGGGCAGTGCCACCGTCCCTGTCAAGGACAAGCCGGTCACTGGCAGTGCCACTGTCCCCTTCAAGGACAGCTCATCCAAGGGCAGTGCCACCTCTGGGGACAGCTCAGCCAGAGGCAGTGCCAGCAGTGAGGACAGGCCGGTCACTCGGAGTGCCACTGTCCCCACAGCTGGTGGCAGTGCCACCGTCCCTGTTAAGGACAGCCCAGCCAGGGACAGTGCCACCACTGGGGACAGGCCGGGCAGGGACAGTGCCACTGTCCCCATCAAGGACAGCTCATCCCAAGGCAATGCCACCACTGAGGACAGGCCGGTCACTCGCAGTGCCACCATCCCCAGCAGGGACAGCCCTGCTGGTGGCAGTGCCACCGTTCCTGTTAAGGACAGCTCATCCAGGGCCAGTGCCACCAGTGGGGACAGCTCAGCCAAGGGTGGTGCCAGCAGTGAGGACAGTCCGGTCACTCAGAGTGCCACCATCTCCACAGCTGGTGGCAGTGCCACCGTCCCTGTTAAGGACAGCTCATCCCAAGGCAGTGCCACCACTGGGGACAGGCCGGTCACTCGTAGTGCCACAGCTGGTGGCAGTGGCACTGTCCCTGTCAAGGACAGCTCATCCAAGAGCAGTGCCACCACTGGGGACAGGCCAACCAGGGCCAGTGCCACCATCACCGTTAAGGACAGCTTACCCAGGGACAGTGCCACCTCTGGGGACAGACCAGTCAGGGCCAGTGCCACCTTCCCTGTCAAGGACAGCCCAGCCAAGGGCAGTGGCACTGGGGACAGGCCGGTCACTCGGAGTGCCACCATCCCCAGAAGGGACAGCTCAGCTGGTGGCACTGCCATTGTCCCTGTCAAGGACAGCTCACCCAGGGACAGTGCCACCAGTGGGGACAGCTCAGTCAGGGGCAGTGCCAGCAGTGAGGACAGGCCGGTCACTCGGAGTGCCACCCTCCCCAGAAGGGACAGCTCCCCCAGGGACAGTGGCACCAGTCAGGACAAGCCAGTCACTCAGAGTGCCACTGTCCCCACAGCAGGTGGCAGTGCCACCGTCCCTGTCAAGGACAGCCCAGCCAAGGTCAGTGGCACTGGGGACAGGGCAGTCACTCGCAGTGCCACTGTCCCCATCAAGGACAGCTCAGCCAGGGACAGTCTCAGCACTGGGGACAGGGCCGTCACTAGGAGTGCCACCATCCCCACAGCGGGTGGCAGTGCCACCGTCCCCAGAAGGGACAGCCCACCCAGGGACAGTGGCACCAGTCAGGACAAGCCAGTCACTCAGAGTGCCACTGTCCCCACAGCAGGTGGCAGTGCCACCGTCACTGTTAAGGACAGCTCATCCCAAGGCAGTGCCACCACTGGGGACAGGCCAGTCAGGGACAGTGGCACCGTCCCTGTCAAGGACAGCCCAGCCAAGGTCAGTGGCACTGGGGACAGGCCGGTCACTCGCAGTGCCACTGTCCCCACAGCTGCTGGCAGTGCCAGTGAGGTCAAGCCGGTCACTAGGAGTGCCACTGTCCCCACAGCGGGTGGCAGTGCCACCGTCCCCAGCAGGGACAGCTCGCCCAGGGACAGTGCCACCTCTGGGGACAGGCCGAGCAGGGGCAGTGCCACCATCCTGGTTAAGAACAGCTCATCCCAAGTGCCCACCCCTGGGGACAGGCCGGTCACTCGCAGTGCCACCGTCCCCAGCAGGGACAGCTCCCCCAGGGTCAGTGGCACCAGTGAGGACAGGCCGGTCACTCGCAGTGCCACTGTCCCCACAGCTGGTGGCAGTGCCAGTGAGGACAGGCCGGTCACTCGGAGTGCCACTCTCCCTGTCAAGGACAGCTCATCCAAGGGCAGTGCCATCCCGGGGGACAGACCGGTCACTCGCAGTGCCACCATCCCTGTCAGGGACAGCCCTGCTGGTGGCACTGCCACCGTCCCCGTCAGGGACAAGCCAGTCACTGGCAATGCCACTGTCCCTATCAAGGACAGCTCAGCAAGGGACAGTGCCACCCCTGGGGACAGACCGGTCACTCGCAGTGCCACCATCCCTGTCAAGGACCTGCCAGTCACTGGCAATGCCACTGTCCCTGCCAAGGACAGCGCATCCCGGGGCAGTGCCACCCCTGGGGACAGGCCAGTTGCTGGCAGTGTCACCGTCCCTGTCAGGGCCAAACCAGCCTCTGGCAGTGCCACCATCGCTGTC
>NW_026625225.1:0-1963 GCF_030028575.1 Malurus melanocephalus | reverse complement strand
CACTGGGGACAGACCGGGCAGGGGCAGTGCCACCGTTCCTGTTAGGGACAGCTCGGCTGGGAGCAGTGGCACCACAGGGGACAGGCAGCTCAGGGGCAGTGCCACCACAGGGGACAGGATGGGCAAGGGCAGTGCCACTGTCCCCAGCAGGGACAGCTCACCCAGAGCCGGTGGCAGTGGGGACAGGCAGGGCAGGGGCAGTGCCACCAGTGGGGACAGGCCGGGCAGAAGCAGTGCCACCGTCCCCAGCAGGGACAGCTCACCCATGGCCAGCACCAGTGGGGACAGACCGGAAAGGGTCAGTGCCACCACAGGGGACAGGATGGGCAAGGGCAGTGCCACCATCCCCAGCAGGGACAGCTCATCCAGGGCTGGTGGCAGTGGGGACAGACCGGGCAGAAGCAGTGCCACTGTCCCCAGCAGGGACAGCTCACCCAGGAGCAGTGGCAGTGGGGACAGACCGGAAAGGGGCAGTGCCACCAGTGGGGACAGGGGCATCAGGGACATCAGGGACAGCTCACCCAGGGCCAGCACCAGTGGGGACAGGCCGGGCAAGGGCAGTGCCAGCACAGGGGACAGGATGGGCAAGGGCAGTGCCACCGTCCCCAGCAGGGACAGTTCACCCATGGCCAGCACAGGGGACAGGCAAGGCACGGGCAGAGCCACAGTTGGGGACAGGCTGGTCACTGGCAGTGCCACTGTCCCTCTTAAGAACAGCTCATCCCGGGACAGTGTCAGCACCGGGGACAGAGCGGGCAGGGCCAGTGCCACCATCCCCAGCAGGGACAGCTCATCCCGGGACAGTGCCACCACTGGGGACAGGACAGGTGGGGACAGTGGCACCATCAGGGACAGGCCGGGCAGGGACAGTGCCACCATCCCTACTAAAGACAGCTCATCCCGAGGCAGTGCCACCGTCCCTGTCAGGGACAGCTCATCCAGGGGCAGTGGCACTGCTGGGGACAGGCTGGGCAGGGACAATGCCACTGTCCCTACTAAAGACAACTCATCCAGGGGCAGTGGCACTGCTGGGGACAGGCCGGGCAGCAGCCGTGGCACCATCAGGGACAGACCCATCGCTGGCAGTGCCACCGTCCCTATCAGGGACAGCCCATCCAGGGGCACTGCCACCATCCCTGTCGGGGACAGGCCAGGCAGCAGCAGTGGCACCACTGGGGACAGGTTGGGCAGGGACAGTGCCACTGCCCCTGTTGAGGACAGGTCAATCAATGGCAGTGCCACCACTGGGGACAGACAGGGCACTCTCAGTGGCACCATCGGGGACAGGCCCATCACTGGCAGTGCCACCATCCCCATCAGGTACAGCCCCTCCAGGGACAGTGCCACCATTGATGACAGGCCCATCGCTGGCAGTGCCACCATCCCTGTTGGGGACAGGCCGGGCAGCTGCAGTGGCACTGAGGACAGACTGGGCACTCCAAGTGGCACCGTTGGGGACAGGCCCATCACTGGCAGTGCCACTGTCCCTGTTGGGGACAGGCCCAGCGCTGGCAGTGCCACGGTGCCCGTCAGGGACAGCCCCTCCAGGGACACTGCCACCATTGCTGCTGGGGACAGGCCCAGTGCTGGCACTGCCACCGTCGCTGTTGGGGACAGGCCCAGCGCTGGCAGTGCCACCGTCCCCTTTGGGGACAGGCCCAGCGCTGGCAGTGCCACTGTACCCATCAGGGACTGCCCCTCCAGGGACAGTGCCACCATTGGGGACAGGCCCAGCGCTGGCAGTGCCACTGTCCGTTTTGGGGACAGGCCCAGCGTTGGCAGTGCCACGGTGCCCATCAGGGACAGCCCCTCCAGGGACAGTGCCACCATTGCTGCTGGGGACAGGCCCATTGCTGGCAGTGCCACCGTCCCCATCAGGGAGTGTCCCTCCAGGGACAGTGCCACCATCGGGGACAGGCCCAGCTCTGGCAGTGCCACTGTGCCCGTCAGGGACAGCCTGTCC
>NW_026625224.1:14109-16287 GCF_030028575.1 Malurus melanocephalus | reverse complement strand
AAAACCAAACCTTAGAAAGTTGTCAATTACTTGCACAGAAAATACCACAGAATCGTTTTGAATATCACTGGATCATTTTGATCAGTTTCATAAAATCCTTGATTAGGAACCAAAATGTTAATTCTCTCTTGTGAAAGGGAATAAAATTGCTGTTATCTCATTAAGGTGATGAAGGTTTTCTGAGTATTTCAAAATTAATTGTGTCTTAAAACCCTACATGCTTCACTGCAAGGATAATGTGAATTTAAACTTATCCGTTTGACTGAAATTTTATAAAAACAACACCAGTGCTGTTTGGTAAATACGGCAATTAATTTAAAATGATGCTTCTGATTGGGAGTAATACCAAGCCAATAAATATATTAAATAGGCAGTACTTTGAAGAAAAGAAACTAAGAAAATAAAATCAAAGCAAGGCAGCTTTTTAAATTTTAATTTTAGCTTTTTTAATTTTAACTTTCCACATTAGAAAATGTGCATTTTCCTTCCCTGAAGTTCCTTCTTTCATGTAGAATTGACTTCACTTTATTTATACATGTCTAGTGAAGCGAAATCACTCAGATGTTCTAAAATCAAGTCTTACCTTGAGCTCCACACATAAAGACTCTGCCCTGCTGTGAGGTTTTAGAGTGTGTATGCATGTCTTTGTTCATTCCTTTAGTGATAACAAAAAACATGTTACACCAAAAAGAAAAGCCCATTGTATTAATTATGAGTTTCTGATTTGATTCAGCAAATCTCCATTGCTGAATATTCAATCAAGTCTAAGGCAAGCATTTATACACCTCATGGAATTTAAATGGAAAAATAACCACTAATTTTTTGTAACTCTTAAGTTTTCCCTGAATTGCTCTCATAACACAATTGTCTTACACTGCTTGTTTCTCCAGGTCCCCAGTATCACTGGAAATGTCCAAATATCCCTTTGTACTGTGTCAATAAAACCCTTTCTTCTCTCTGTTCTTTCCTGTGGCAAATCCAGGATATGCATTAACGTGGAGAGAGGTGGTTCTTGCAACCATCAGCCAAGGAACTGAATAAAGGAGGACATCTGGATTACAAATGTCCAGAAGTTCATTCCAATCTAAATTATTCCATGATTCTGTGACATATTTAAAGGCCTTTCATTAAAACTTTATTATACCTCATCGGTACTTGGGTAGAAAAGGTACCACAGACTCCGCATGAATCAACCAACGTGACATTTCCACAGGAGGAAAGAAAGTGGGAAAAGACAGAAAGTTGTCACAAATATCTAAGATTCTGAGATCACTGCTTTATGTCTTAGAAACAGTGAAAAGACAGATTCTTGCAATAAGATTGCACATTTAGTTTTAGGGGATGCGCTTTATTTCTATCTGTTTAAGACAACTGGGAAAAAAAATAGAAAGGAAATGCAAGTTTTCTAAGAAATTTGGATTTTGTTGAAACCCTATTGCTGACCAGTGTATTTCCAGTTACACCCTTTCTTTTTCAATATTGACAGTGACACTGTGATGCTTAGCAATGGCAGCCATCCATAACAGGTTGATGGCATTGTCTGCTGTCCTGTGGCAAAATGTAAATAATCTGAGCTAAGGATTAGCCAGTTTGGAAAAAAGGACTCTAAGAGCAATTCGAGTTGCTGAGAGGGACCAATCTGTTTCAGAAATCCTTCAACAGCATTTTTGTGTTAGAGAGTCAAGGCATCACTTTATTTCTGGCCAGGATATTCTTCAGGCCAGGATGTGCCACAGAAATCACTTCATCCACATCCATAGCCTCAGGTGTGCAGAGAAAATCATACCATGACACGTGAATTTTACAAGATTTTCCCCAAATTTACCCATAATACAGTCAAAACCCATAGCACTTCTTTGGTTCAATGTTCATTGGTCTAAAGTTGTGTGGTTTCCAGTATGTGGTTTCCTATTGGATCTGCATTTCTTCGCCTCCGATGCTAATTCGGTCCATATTCTTAGCTCTCTTTTCCCAGATCAGGTGTCTCTGACCATCCCAGGGGTGAGGTTTGGAGCTGATGATCCGTCAATGGCCACTGATGGTCCTGATGTTTTGTGCTGCTCCCGGTCTGTTGAGATGCTGAATTCATCAGATCTCACCTGGTGGAAAAATGCCCTGGAAAGAAAATTCTATTCTCTGAGGCAAAGGTAAACCAAAACCTTGAATGAAGTTGTATAA
>NW_026625224.1:10869-12526 GCF_030028575.1 Malurus melanocephalus | reverse complement strand
AAAGCCATTAGGAAGGCAGAGCATATTCCCAGTCCTTCTCCATGCAGAGGTACAACATGTGCTGGAAGCCTGGAAAGCCAGTTAAATAAAAAGAAGGCTGTGCAGCAGGATGAGGGAGGTGATTGTCCCCCTCTGCTCTTATGAACCCCCACCTGTAGAGCTCTGGGGTCCTCAGCACAAAAATTATGTGGGTCTGCTGTGGAGACAGACTGAAAGACCTGAAGAGGAGGGGAAAAAAGGGCAATGAAGTTGTACATTATCGATCCCCTGGTGGATTTTTCTTTACTGAATTAAAATAGTTGCTGGTCTTCTTTTATTTTTACATACTTTGAAAGAATAAGATTTTGAAAATAACTTTTTCTCCTCCTTCCTGAAAAGGTGATTTTCTTACCTCTCAGTACAAGGCAATATGGCTTCTAAACTTTGTTCACTTATAAATTGAACAACAAAATAGATTCCTCTGCTGTTAAATCTCTGGGGTCCCATTAATCTTGGTCACGTGTTCCCCATTAGCTGCTTGATTCTCATTCAGCACAATCATATTGGTTTCTTTTTGAACAAGTCATTTTTATTCTACTCTCCTTGGACAGTGTATCCACTGTACATATAATTTCAGTAAGTTCCCTCAGACTGGGAAAATCCAGCTTTTGATTTAAATAGGAAATGAAGAGTATTGCTTTATAAAGTATTTTTCCAAAATCTGATAATGGCTGGAGTCAAGCTTATTACTTTCTCCTTCAATAATATCATCAATAACAATAAATCTGTGCTGAAACAAATTTATTWGATTGGGACAYAGAGACAAAATTATGATTCAGGATCAAGTTTGCACTAGACCTTGCTTGTCTGCCAGAAAATTTCCTCTCTTCAGGTTGCCCTGGCTGACATCAGGCAGTGCAGAGTAACCAGAGCAGAGCAGAAATGCTGTTGGCTGTGCAGAGAGGGGCGATGGAGGCAGCTCAGACCATGGTGCTGTGACAGGATCAGCTGTCCCTGCTGCCCGCTCTGCCTTTGGCACCGCTGCCCTGCGGGTGTCCTGCAGCTCCACAGGATTTCCTGAGGGAAGAGATGCTGCTGCCATGGCCTGGGGCTCTGAGAGCCCAGGGCTGTGCTCCCCAGCACCTGAGTGCCACCCATGTTGGGGCAGGAGGGGAAGGAGAAAGGCATTAAAAGGGAGAGAAAGAAGCAGCTGGAGGTTGTGTGAGGGAAATAACAATTTATTTCCTTTTCCTTTGGTAAAGATTTTCAATAACACCTCTAGAGGTACCGGCTCATGCTCACTGATCTATAACTTTCATCCTTTATTGCTATGTGTCATTTAAGTTTTGATGTTTTGTGGTGTTGATTGTAAACATGCTGCTGCTTTTGTGGGAGCTCAGGGGAAATGAGATTCTTGTTAGAGTGCCTGGCACTGATACCATCCTTGGAGCAGCTCAGCACTGAATATTTCACTGTAAGTGCTTAGGGGTAGTGTCTGCAGCTCATCTTCTACCTGCTGATTTCAGACAAGCCCAAGAAAATAAAGAGGGAACAGATGCAGAAATCTCCTCCTGTGGTGGTGAGAGTGGAGATGCTTGGCCTGGTTACAGGGGATGCATGGATTTTACTCTCTCAGAAAGCCTCCACTTTGCATGAGATCCCCCTTCTCATGAAAGGT
>NW_026625224.1:4323-7199 GCF_030028575.1 Malurus melanocephalus | reverse complement strand
CTACTGGCTTTCTTTTTGGCAGGGGCCCTCCCTTGGCGTGCTGGAGTCTCAGCTGCTGCATTTGCTGAGGATGGAGAGGAATAATGCCTGGATCCAAGGGGGCAGAGCCAGTTTCTCTAAATTCAGTGCTTGATCTCTCTGCTGTCTGAGATACAGCAAGAAAACATTCCTTCAAATACTCCTCTCTGAGCAGAATATTCAGTGACAACAAAAGCCGAAGAATGCTCTTGGGGCAGAAGGCTCAAAATTCCTGCCAGCATAAGGGGGCATCAGTGGGGTCAGTGGCCAAAGAGGAGCTGAGACACCCTCGTTGCAGGAGCCTTCATTCCCTCACTATCAGGAACAGAAACTGGGCAGAGAGATTCCAGTTTTGTCCTATCACCTTCATGTACAGAACATATCGGTATGAGTATTAGCAAACAGTCCATAAAACCAGAAAAGGTTAAAACAAGCAAAAAAGAATGTCAGTGGCAAATACTATTAACTGCGAAGAAAAAATAAACAAAACCCGATGTAATTTAAGTGTCTTGAGGTTGATTTTGTATGACATCCCTTCAGTAGGTGGTTCTTTGGGGGAAAGGTATTGATTTCCCTGGAGGAAACACAAGGACAGTCTTTGGTGATTTTCTCCCCCAGTCCCACCAGTCATTGTTAAGATGTGACCTTAGGACATTGAGGGTTTGAGGATTTTGTACACAAAAACTACCACAACTATCTCATCTGACCTTCAGGAAATCATCAGTTGTCAGAAATGAACTGTCCGCATCTCAATTACACTCTCAGCATAAATACATTAATTATGTGGGATGCTCAGATACATGAGAGAAATTTCACACACGTAAGCATCACACCTTTGTAGGACTGAGTTCCTCCTTCCATAGCTTGGCTTTCTGAAAAGAAAGATCCTAACAGGAAAATTATTGTATTTTATCACCTATTCACTGTGAGTACATGAGATAATAATGCACAGATTGAAACAGGACCTCTTGCACGTCAATTTTTCTACAATAAGATGCAGTCTCTGGTTTATGTCTTCATTAAAGAAGAGGGTGGCATGTAAGTGAGCCAGAAATGCCACAAGATGTCATAGGCAATTAAATCATCCATTTTCTTGCTTGCATCCTGGTAGAAGACACATGAATTTAAAGTTAGAGTGATTTGTCAAGGTTTCTAGCTTGATACATACCTTGCAGTAAATTTTTTTTTTTATGAAAAGGCAGAGACAGAATGATGTGTAAAGGGAAGCACCCACTGGAAGGGGATGATTAAACAGGTCTGTCCAGACAGGAATAACTTCAATTTAAAAATTTACAGTGTGCTTTCTGCTGTCCCTCTATATTCAGATTCCAACTTCCCTTAAGTCAAAAATTACATAAATTTCCAGTGAGGGTTACTTTGTGAAATTATGTGACAGTCCAGTCATTGGTCTCTGAATCCTAAATTAACCATGAATCATCACGATTCTGGCAATTTTRGGTGTCATGTGCATGTTAGTTTGCTGCTTTTGGACAGTTGTATCCCAAAATCACAACTTCTCTGTTTATAAAAATTTTAAGCATATGTTACAAAGCTGAAATCATTATTGGCAACTAATTGCAGAACATCACTCCTGCCTTTTCACCAAGGTCCATTTGCTAAGCTGAAGTCACAAATGGTAAGATAAAAAATTGTTTCTCCTTGTCTTTTCTGTAAAGAGAGATATAAAACTTATAAAACAAAGGCTGGCAAAACAAACTGTTCATGAAAAAAATACAGTGCTGCTGAAAGAATGTTGGTAAATCAATCCTTCCTGTCCCCAACCCAGTGTCTTGAGAGCAAAAGAGGAAATCATTGAAGTGCTTTTGATTCCAGAAGAAGCACATTGAAATAAAAATATTCATTATGTATTAAAATGGCTGTGAGAGGGGCAAAATGTGACTCACAGGCAAGATTCAAAATCACTGGCCTGTCTATGATTTGTTTGAAAAGTTTATTATTTTCAGGCTCTTTTTGCTCGAAGTAGAGTATAATTTGGGCATGATACTTGCATTGTGGAGGTCTTAGGTGAGGAATTAAGACAAAGGAGAAATTTTCCTGCCCATTCTTCTGCCTGATCCCCCACAGATGGTGCAGAAGCTTCACTGCTTTGCCCAGTTTATCAAATACTGCAGCAGGGTTCTTGCTCCATATTCCTCCTTTTGCTGTATAGTACAACTCTCTGCCTTCTCATTCTTCCATGGATGACAGGATTTATGGGGTATCTTCTACTGTCACTTAGAAAGATTTCTGATTAAGGAACACTTTCCTCTCTGGGTCTGTAAAGCAGTAACCAGCTCGTCAGTCATTTTTGTGCCTCAGAGCGTAGGCTTAACTCTCAAAAATCAGAGTTTTGTTCAATGTGCCTGTTCTTTATCATCTGTGTTTCCATGCTGAATTCCTGATGAATTATGGAGCTCAGGGAGCAGAGCAGTAGGGGATAATTACAGGGAATTTGGTGTAACTTGGCAAGTGATGTTTTCAGCTCCAATATCTCAGTGACTGCGAATCTCACAGCACTACATTTATTTTTACCTGTTGAGTTTTTCTAGCAGAGGTTTTCTTCTGTGATGCCAAAGTGCTGCTTGATGAGTAAAGCCCTTTCCTCTGCCCCCACATCAGGGCTGAGAGAAAAAATGTGCTGTCTTCACATATGGGAATAGATCTGGGTTTGTAACTCCTGATACTCCTAATGTGTTTGACTGCTTTGGGATTTTAGACATTTAAATGCAATGACAAATTACAACTGCAGTTATGAGGAATTCAAATTATTTGAGATCTCCCCAGGGTGACAATTAACCAGAATGACATTAGCAATGGACTGTGCAAATTTGGGTAATGGAAATTAGATGATAAAAACA
>NW_026625224.1:1922-3511 GCF_030028575.1 Malurus melanocephalus | reverse complement strand
GGTTCTAAAGCTGCTTTGTCCCAGCAGCGTTCCCGTTGCTGTAGGAGACAAATGACCTTGTGTTGAGAGAGAGGAAAAGGCAAGTTCCTGTCAATTAGAAGATCACTGATGATGGATACAGTTATTGTCTCAAGTGAAAGCAACATCATGCAGGAAACATTTTTCACTGGTCCATCTGCAGCAATAAGAACCTCAGCAGAAGGCTTTCATCTCTGCAGCTGATGAGTGACTGTCTTTTCCTGAGACATGGTGAGTTATTAAGCCTTGAACATTCTACTGCACCTGAGATAAAACCTGGGGGTGGGACCCGCACTGCCTGTGCTGTGTCTCCTGTATCTGTTCCATCCAGCCTGGCTTTCTTCTCTTTACAAGCAGAGTTCATGCCTCCTGATGTTTTAATCAGACTTAATCTCCTTGATTAATGACAACTGTGTGTGCTCTGGGGCAAGGGAAAACTGCCAAGAGATTGCTTGCAAATCTGTTTCTAACTTACCAGGAGTCAGTCTAATAGAGAATCAAAGAAATAAAAGGAATGGTGAAAGTAAAAGGGGAAAATGGTAAACCTGGACCAGGAAAAGGATTCTTATTTTGAGATGTCATTCTCTTGTCTCAAGGGCAATGAACAGTTCCCAGGTGGAGCTTTCGAACTGGAACTTAATTTGTGTTGTCAAAGTCACTGCAGAAAGCAGAAATGATCCTTTAGTAAGTCTGGCTTTATTTCCCCTCATTTTTAAACCCCATTTCCACTGGAGGCACATAGCCTTGGCCATAGCAATGCTCATGATGCCCATTTATTTTTCTTTACAATCCGGGTATGAACCTGAGCCCAAACCTTAAGCAGATCTGGAGCAAGTGGCTGGCACTGAGTCACCTCTTTGGGCCAAGTCCACAGAGAAAGTGACGTTACTGACTTCGGTCTGGGGGAAAAGAAAGGTTAAAAAAACTATCTGGGTTTTTCATTTCTGCAAATCATTGGAGTTTGGATGAGTTTGCCTCCAGCAAAACAGAATAATTCTTTGTTCTGCAGGCTTTTTTTCTGGGTTTTTTTTCCCCTCCAGAAACGTAATGATTTCTTGGGTTTGGTCATTGTATGTTGGTGCATGATGAACAGGAACTTCTATTAATTGTTGAACGTGACTATTGCTGACTGTGACTGAGCACCATGAGCTGTAATACACCTTTCCTCTCTCTGTCACTGCTAAATCTAGTCCAGCACAATGAAACAACAGCAGCAGGTGTTGGGAAGCCCATTATCAATTTGCTTAATGCTCCTGAGCTGTAATCACTCATCTGTCTCCTCATCAGCCAGATATTAATGGGACATCTGTTCTACCTCATTCCAACCCCTATCCACATTCTCTGCATGCACTCAATACATCCTGTTTACAGTGTCAGTTTCACAGAGAATGTGCCATTTCTGTGAGCACAATGGCATTATTTGTTAGCAGGAAAAACTTTAAAAGGTTAAGGACAACGCCCTTACAATCTTTCAGCAGTATTTTGAACATATAAGGTCATTTTAATAGAATCATAGAAGCAAAAACTTTAAAAGGTTAAGGACAACACCCTTACAATCTTCCAGCAGTGTT
>NW_026625224.1:0-1290 GCF_030028575.1 Malurus melanocephalus | reverse complement strand
AATCAGTTAAATTCTTCTTCATTGTCTTCAGTGAGACAAAGGTTTGCACTGTGGTTATTTATCTATTTGCATCTCTTTTCCTCCAGGCAATAATCAGTAATCAGAAGTTCATTAAATGTTYATTGGCTTTTTAAGGACAAGCAGGAGGCTTCATTAATTTATTCTGATTTAAATATAGAGTAATGGAGTGATTTACTAAATCATACCAGAGGTTAACCAGCTGACAGATCTCCAAGTGGTAACCTCTCATTTCTACTTCTAGCTTTAGATTCAGCTTTAGATCTTGGACCTCTGACAGTCTTAAGTCGAAAATGGGCTGACCCAAAGCCTCTTGAAACAGTTGAAAGGAGTTTAAATCAGCTGTTCTTTGACACCAGGGACCAGAGACTTTCCTGTGCTGTGCTGTTAGAACCACGTTTAGCACATGCCATTCGTCAGGGAAAATGATTTAAGGTGGTTCTTGTCGTGGTTGTGTGTAAATTACTTGTAGAATGGTGTTTGTATTCATGAAATGCTGTAATGAGGGAAAGCTCTGCACAGCAGACACGGCTCCCCTTGGTCTGGGAAGAAGGAATGTGAGGAAATGAGTGATGGAGCAGCAAGAGCTGAGCCCCACAGCTCTGCAAATCTTCCCAGCAAGGCAGCTCTGCATTGGGTCAGTGTTTAAATATGAATTAGCATCAGCAGCAGTGCCCTGGATGTGTTGTTTGTGTTCTTCATGGTTTATGAAGAACCTACTTTCAGTATTTATTTAGATTTTCATTAAAATGCAAAACAAAACAAAAGCCAAACAAACTGGGAGTGATCTAATCCCTCATGATTAAAACTTCATTACTGGCTTCATGAGAAGCAGTCAGTGACTGAGCCTCATTGGATCATGGCTGGTTTTTGCCTTATTTTTTTTTTAGATGCAGGCTCTGCATTCATTCAAGGGCTTGTCTTTATGAGCCTGCATTTAATGCTGACCCTTGTTTGCACAGTGAGGTGGTTTTAACTCAGACATACAAGGGGTAGAACACAAATTCTTCCACAAATTGATTTCATGTATTAATTAGACTGTTTGTGTTTCAGCACCTCAAAGATGACCACGATTGCAGGGGATGCCAGTGCAGAAAGTGAAGGATGGAAGAGGAGGGATTTCATGACTCTCCATGTRATTTGTAGGTAGCACCAACTTAACTTAAGTGAATTCTTTAAGTCCTCAATCACCAATTTGCAGGAGGCTTATGAGGGAATGTTTTCTTTTTAGGAATCTGGAGGCTTCTGAGGGAATGTTGTATTCTTGCATTT
>NW_026625223.1:17831-19375 GCF_030028575.1 Malurus melanocephalus | reverse complement strand
GTCAGCAGGTCAATGTCCAAATGGAGACCAGTGATGAGTGGTGTYCCAGTGGCAGGACCAGCACTGGGTAATATCTTTGTCAGTGGCWTGGGCAGCAGGATCAGATGCACCCTCAGCAAGTTTGCGATGACACCAAACCATTCAGTGCTGTTGACACTCTGGAGGGCAGACATACTATCAGAGAAACCTTGAAGACTTGAGAGGTAGGCCTGTGTGAACCTCATGAAGTTCAAAAAGGCCAAGGACAAGATCCTGAAACTGAGTTGGAGCAATCCCAGGCACAGATACAGCCTGGATAGAGCATAGATTGAGAACAATCCTGAGGAGACAGTGGGGACCTCCTTGAGGGTGTCAGAAGTTCAACAAGGGCCATCAGTGTAAGCTCACAGCCCAGAAAGCCAACTGTGTCCTGGGCTGCATCAAAAGAAGTATGACCAGCAGGCTGAGACTCTCCACCCTGCTCTCRTGAGACTCCAGCTGAGTATCACCTCCATCTCCAGGAGTTCCAACCTGATGTGAGAGGACATGGATGTGTTGGAGCAAGTCCAGATGGGGGCTGGAAGAAGGAAGAATATTGCAGGGATGGAGAACCAATCCTATGAAGAAAGGCTGAGAGAGTTGGTGTTGTTCAGCCTGGAGGCTCCTTGTAGAAGATTTTCCAATACCTAAAGGTTGCCGACAAGAAGGCTGGAGAAGGGTTCTGATGTAGTGATTGGACGAGGGGCAACAGCTTTAAACTGAAAGAGAATGGGTTTAAATTAGACATTAGGAAGAAATTCATCACAGTGATGATGGGAACACACTGGAACAGGTTGCCCATAGATGTTGTGAGTGCCCCATCCATGGAAATGTTAAAGGCCAGGATGGATGGAGTTTTGAGCAACCTCATCAAGTGGAAGATGCTACTGYTCATGGCAGAGGGAACCAAGATCACTTCCAACATAAAACACTCCATGATTTTGTAATTCTATGATTCCTTTACTCCTTCTGTAGTAAACAGAGAAAGTGCAGATGCTTCCATTGTAAACTGTTGATTGAAGGGACCAATCTCTTCCATCAGCAATAGCTGACCAATTAAGTTGGCTGATCAGTTAGCATGCACCCTCTGTAATTTCTAGGAGAAAAAAGGAAAGAGAGAATATGCAATATTCAAGATAGTATTCAAATAAACAAGATAAATAGACCAAATAATTAAAAATCTTTATTTTAATTTTGAGTAAGAAGAGGAATCATTAACTAAACCTTTTAAAAAAAGCAAGTTAAAACTTAATTAACTTTCTTAAATACAGGACTCTAGTGTGAGGTAAAATACCTTGGTATTTTCCTTTATACCAGGTATTATCTTTACCTCCAGCTGCCACTGCAGAAGTACACAGGTCTCCTGTGGTTTCCCTGTTGTATATGCCAGCCTTTTGCYGAGATCTCAGAAACCTTTGGACATCCAGAATGACATTAGGAACCTCTGTTCTGCCAAGTGTTTTTACGAAATCTGTAGACTCCACTATACATAAAAGATTCAGCCATGAGGAAAAGCATGCAAGGCA
>NW_026625223.1:14661-16106 GCF_030028575.1 Malurus melanocephalus | reverse complement strand
TGTTTTTCCCCACTGACAAACTTAGTTTTGATGTCACATGTTGCAGATTTCAAAAATTTGCTCAGCGGAATCCTACACCAAAAAAGCCTGAAGTGGCACAGAAAATTTAATTATATTTAGTACTTCCAGGTATGTTTCTAGGTGATTACTCWAGATCATGAAGCTGGGGAACAAAAGGGAGAGAAGGTCACCCCCAGACCGCTAAAAGAAATTTTAGGTGGAGTGAAGGGTTCCTCAAGGGTACAGCTACAGCATTAATTGGGGCAGGCATTTCTGCAGTCTGAGAGGACTTTGCAATATCTGATAACTGCAACTCACTCAGCAGTATTAATTTGGGGCAAAAGCCTCATGACTACTCSTTGAATATTCCTAGTTAGATCTTTTGAACAATTTACTCAGAGAAAAAAAAATGAATGAACAAACAAGCGAACAAACAAACAAAAACAACCCACAAAACACCAGACTTCAACAACTCAAGGAAGAAGAAACAGCACGAATTTAAGCTTTGATCTTCCAAAAACTAATTGCTTGAGAGAAGAGAAAAGTAAAAGCATGAAAGGAGAAAATGTGACTATTTCCACTGAAGTCACTRGTAGGAGTTATGCACACAAGTTTAAAAAAGACTATAAATGTCAATCACCAGGTTATGTACATTTTCATCGATCTGAGCACAGTCCTTGAGGTTTTGTCCTTAAAAATTCATAGGTCTGGGCCCCTGGATCATAAACTTTATCTARCAATCATAACTTTTTTAATCATGTTTATACAGTTTGCAACACTGGAATAYCTGGAACATGAATCCTAACAATAATTAAAAATATAAACATTGTTTAYTCTTTAAATTCTTTTAGGGGGAGGYGCTTCATATTTCTTTTAAAAAAAGGCAAACTGACATTGGTTTAGAGAAGGGTTGTTCACTGCTCAAAAGAGCTATGCTCACCTTTCTTTAGAGCCTGTCTACCACTATCAAAGAAAGTTTTGTTTCAGCTTTAAATTTTTGTACCAAATCCTATTAACTCATGGAGCATTAGACTTCTTGCTCTGTAACCTGGGGATTCAGTTTTTGTCACCACTTAGCCCATCTAGMAGGATTTGGTTTCCTTTTTAGGGTCATGCAAAGTGTGCCAGTCCAGTACTTTGTTTAACAGGCCCTTGTGCTGTCTAATGGACTAAGAGAATGATCATCATTGTGAGGTGCACAGGAGAGTGAGCTGCATGATACACACTGTTAGTCTGATACACTCTCTGATGACAGTTTATGGTTCASCAGCTTGGTTRAACAGCACATCAGCAGCAGTGATGGGTGATCAATCTCATCCCCTATAGAATTGCTCCCAAAAGTGTCATTATTGAGAAATAAATCCAGGAAGTGGAATCAGAAGGAATCATCAGATCTTTTGTTCAAGTTCAGAACTAAAAGGAAAGGAGATGTTTGTTTTTAAAAT
>NW_026625223.1:9409-10640 GCF_030028575.1 Malurus melanocephalus | reverse complement strand
AGTGATGGGTGATCAATCTCATCCCCTATAGAATTGCTCCCAAAAGTGTCATTATTGAGAAATAAATCCAGGAAGTGGAATCAGAAGGAATCATCAGATCTTTTGTTCAAGTTCAGAACTAAAAGGAAAGGAGATGTTTGKTTTTAAAATYGCTTTTATCTGTTCTATTTATGTATGTCAATTATGCAAAACTATACAATTTCATACTCTAGCTGTTTTGTAGTCCTACTGTGAAGCGTGATACAGGTACTTTATACAAAGTTGCTGGACATTTGTAAATGCTTTCAAGAACAGATTCTTCTTTTTCATCCTGAATTATGGACTTCATTTTTTTTGCTTACAGGCACAGGATCCACTTCTTCAATTGTTTAGAGTGCTGAAAAGTGCATTACCTTACATAATTGGCTTGGCTTGGTCTAGCTAGATAAACAATGTAAAGGGTGAAAAAACCTGGGCTAGAGTAGGATCAAAGGTAAATACAGGCTGGGAGGGGAGTGACTAGAGCAGCTCTGCAGAAAGGGATCCAGGGTGCTGGTTGGTCACTGTGCCCTGGCAGTCAACAGGACAAAAGGCATCATGGGGTGCAGCAAACACAGTGCAACCAGCTGGTCAAAAGAGGGGATTGTGCTGCTATATTCGGTGTTTGTGCAGGCTCACCTGGAACCCTGTGTGCAATTCTGGGCCTCAGAATTTAAGAAGGATGGGAAGGTACTCAAATACATCCAGAGGAAGGCAAAAACAGTGGTGAAACAACCAGAAGGAATGTCCTGTGAGGAGCAGCTGATGACTTTGGGCTTGTCTAATTTGGAGAAAAGGAGGCTGAGGGGCAACCACATTGCTCTCTACAGCTTTCTGAGGAGAGGAAGGGGAGAGGGAGCTGCTGAGCTCTTCTACCTGGGAACCATTGATAGGACACATGAAAGTATTCCTAAGTTGTACCAGGGAAGGATCAGACTAGATAGGAGGAAACATTTCTTTACAGAGAGAGAAGACAGAAATCAACACAATTCCTAGAGATAGGGYTTATGCTCCAACCTGTCAGACTTGAAAAGACATTTGGATAATTGTTTAATAATATTTATTAAATTTTTGTAATCTCTGAAATGGTCAGGCAGTTGAATTAGATAATAATAGATTGCTTCCAGCTGGAGTATTCCTTCCCTTCCCTTCCCTTCCCTTCCCTTCCCTTCCCTTCCCTTCCCTTCCCTTCCCTTCCCTTCCCTTCCCTTCC
>NW_026625223.1:7523-8163 GCF_030028575.1 Malurus melanocephalus | reverse complement strand
CATTAAGCAAAATATCTACTATGGAAAAATGGTCAGTGCTATTATTTCTCAGCAGGTACCAACACTTCAYAGAAAGTTCTGTAGAACAAAGTTAYTATATATGCCATTGCCTAGTAATTGCAATTAAATGGCAATSTTTTAATGGCATTCAGTGATGCAGAGAGCTGTAAAATTCAGCAATGTCATGCTTAGCAATTGATTTAAACAAAACTTTTTGGGTTTGGTCTGCAGAATTTTTTACCTGTCTTACTTTTAACCATAAATAATCATTCATAAAAATTTCATCAAGTGAATATGTATATAGATAGATACATTTCATCACATAGTTCCAGACTGTCACCATTCCTATTATTATTGTTGTAACACTTCAAGTCATGAAATTTTAGGTCTTTAGATCAAATGGATAATCATCAGTTTTCAGTTGTCCAAATTTAAAATATAAGAACTGAAMCAAAATTGTAACTAATTAAAAGGCATTGCCTATAGTCACAAAAGGTGGCAATATTAGAAAAGGATTCTGATTAATTTTGAGGCGATTAGACTACCTTATGAGAGYACAGTAGAAACTAAATATTATGTTCTCCAGTCAAGGAAAAGGGATGAAGTTGTTTGGGTTATTTGGGTTTTTTTGTTGTCGTTT
>NW_026625223.1:3048-4890 GCF_030028575.1 Malurus melanocephalus | reverse complement strand
TAATTACTGTATCCATGAAATGATTTAAAATGTACCAAAGAAAATTAATCTTGGRCATGGGATATATGAGTCTTGTAAGTAGCCACCTTAATGCCAAAATATGTTTAGTGATCTGTATCATAGCTGGCTTGYTTGCTTTCTTGTAAGAAGATGTATACTTTGCACAACACAACCGTGTTCCATGGCAAATCCATTCTTTCTTGAAAATGACTAGGGAGTGACTTGAAATGTATTTTTGTTTATCTGCTTGTTTAAGACAATGTTTGAGYGCCTAGTGGTTTGAACAATTTTGAAGGGTCAGGGCTGGTTTTATGAAAAGGCAAGACAACCTAAACATATAAAAATCTAAAATAATGGCTTTCCAACAGCAGTTTATACCACACAAATAACTCATTTGTTTGGGGTTTTTTTTAGTAATGCAACAAGAAATGTATATGTACTTTGTMGATTCAAAGTATCTTGACAAGAATGGTTTACAAAGGAATTTTAAATGGATAAGGATCAGGGTATGGGAGTGATTGGATGAGTGCAGTGAAAACAAAAAGAGAAAGATTATTCGACTGAACCTGTTACAAACTTCATAGGAGAGACATCTGGGAAGAGATGGCAATATACAGGAAGTGCTCTACAGTGTAGTGGAGTAAGCAGTAGCACTTCATGGCCTTAAAGACAATTGACCCATCAATTACATGCTTCTTTTTTTCCAGCCAATATCTTCTGAGTCCTTCCCACATTCTAGAACATAAAATTACTCCTTACATGAAGAATATTGCAGGARCAACAGAAATCTCTTAAGTTTTCTTCCTTCAGAAAGGAAGTATGGCASAGCATGACTTTGCTTCCCGGCMTAACTTTGTTCCTTCAGCTCTGAAAGGAAACAGAATTTAGCAGTGAGTTTGCCAGATCAGGATTTGGAATGGAAGTTGTGGGCATCACCTTCAGTGTCAGCTCAGGGTTTAGASAGGCTTGYRAAAAGGAAAGGGAGGTGGGGAGAGATTATTCTTGGCAAGATCAGTTTCACTCATTTTCACCACCAAAACCACTTTGCGCTTGGGAGCTAAAGTGCGTGTGCATGTGCATGTGTGTGTGTGTGTGTGTTTGTGTGAGTATTGCAGCAGATGGAAAAGATAGGAGTCAAAAGGTAAATCTCACTTCCTACTACACTCTTTTTTTAATCGTCTGCAATCTCACAATGCAATCAGAAGTATTCACACGTAGCTACTTTCACACACACAGAAGACAGAGGGCTGAAGCCTGGGAATAAAGTCTTAAAGGAGATAGTGAAAGGGTAGTAAAAAATTGCTTTGTTATCTGATATCTTCACTTTCTTTATGAGAGTGCATCAGGGATAGAAATTATAGATAAAATTGATTCTAAAATTCAACCAAAAGTACTACAGTCAGCTTTAGATGAGTTTTCATATCCAGATTGATCCTCTAATTTTCTAGAATCAAACAATGGYAAGAATTTAATCTAATGTGCAAATCACAGCTTTCMTGATTTCTCAAAAGTGAACTGCAAAAGCGCACCTTGACCCAATACCTCAGGTTTTGGTACACTGAACTAAGATTGCAGCAGGGTGAAAAACTAAAATCCMTTTTACTAAAAAAGTGGCATGAAGATGGTGTGATAAATTAATCCAATGGGTGAAATCACAGTCCCAGGGACAAAAACATCTTTAATTATCACCTTTTCATTATTTACTGAAGTGAAAACTGTTAAGAGAATATACCAATACACTCATTTTTGAAGCCTTTGCCTGTACTCAACTGTATAGGGACCTATACACTTGATGTTAGATTGATTTTAAAGGGACTGTTCCAATTTGACCTTTGCTTTCCC
>NW_026625223.1:0-1253 GCF_030028575.1 Malurus melanocephalus | reverse complement strand
AACTAGAGGGTATTTTATTGGGAAGACTTATTTACTTAGTGGAAGTTAGGTTCTTAAGGTGTATGAACAAGAGGTCACTTTTCAAAGTTGTCTTTTACTTTTACACCAGGTTKTTGAAAAACATGTCTTCACTTCTAGCAGTGAAAATGAAAGCCATGCCAAAAAAAATAATGCATAATTATACAATTATTTATTTGTATTAATTTCTTTTTACATCTCAAAACATTTAACTTTTAAAAATGCAATTAAGGCAATAAAAACAATTTAAAATCCTGTATGAATTCTCCCAACTAACCTAAAGTTTCAAAGAAACCTAAAAACAAGCCAGATATTACTGCATTCTAACCCCCACAATTGCGCCCTTCAGATTCTGCTCAGCAGATTCATGCAAACATATTTGATTTTCAWAAGCAACATGAGGAAACCAGCAAGGCATACACAGATGTGGTGGATCCTCTTAGTGGTGTCACTAGAGGGCTCAAACACTATGTGGAAAGACAGACATGYAAAGGATTTGAAATTCTGGAAGAAGTTTGGTGGGATTGACTAGTGAAACCAAAATACTTCCCAACAGCTTTTACAGCAATTCCCAGGCAAACCTCATCTCCTGACATAGCTGTTGGCTAAAATGCACTTCTTCATTGACAAATAAAGACAAATAGGTACCTTCACAAGYGATTCATCCAATCCTAAAAGAGGCACCCAAGGGTTGATAACAAATGATTTATTATTTTGAGGTGTGTGTTTTGTCCATTGGCTATAAATAGGTCTATAATATGTAGCTCAAATTTAACTTTTAGCTATCCTAATTTAGGGATAATAAATTTCATAGTTTGCCTCTAGAGCTGATCCATGAAAATTGTACTTGAATTGTAATTAAGTTGTAACAAACAATTATACAAACCAGTGAGAGTTCAATAAATTCAAAGCACGACTCTCTGCATCGCTGGTCAAAACAGCAACAAGCAAAACCAATAACCTGCTGCCAAGTGAAATTCCAGAGTTTCTTTGATCCTGTATCTCAATTTTTTTTTATTTTTTTTTTTAACAGGCAAACACTCAATATTCAGGTCAGTTTAGATGTTACTGTGACGGGTGCATCAAAACCAACTCTTAATTAAATCCATAGAATGATGAAGGAATAGTCAAGAAGTAAAACAAGGAATAAGCAGAAGAATCTCTGAAGACAAAATAAGTACAATGAAATAATTATTCAGAAAGAGTTTCTTCACAATTAACTGTACAAATAAATA
>NW_026625222.1:13473-15984 GCF_030028575.1 Malurus melanocephalus | reverse complement strand
GCCAGCGCTGGCTGAGGGCCGGGCACGGCGTGGCCATGGGGCTGATGGTGCTGTGTGCGGCTGTGTGTGAGTATGGACCAGTATGGACCAGTATAAACCAGTATAAACCAGTATGGACCAGTATGGACCAGTATGGACCAGTATAAACCAGTATGGACCAGTATAAACCAGTATGGACCGGTATAAACCAGTATAGACCAGTATACACCAGTACAGACCAGTTGGGATGGGTTGGGCTCTGGGCGTGGCCATGGGGCTGATGGTGCTGTGTGCGGCTGTGTGTGAGTAAAAACCAGTATGGACCAGTATAGACCAGTATAGATAAGTATGGACCAGTATAGACCAGTACAGACCAGTTTGGATGGGTTGGGCTCTGGGCATGGCCATGGGACTGATAGTGCTGTGTGCGGCTGTGTGTGAGTAAAAACCAGTATAGACCAGTATAAACCAGTATAGACCAGTATAAACCAGTATGGACCAGTATAAACCAGTATAGACCAGTATAAACCAGTATAGACCAGTATGGACCAGTATGGATTGGTATAGACCAGTATAGACCAGTATAAACCAGTATAAACCAGTATAAACCAGTATAAACCAGTATAAATTAGTATGGACCAGTATGGATTGGTGTAGATCAGTATAAACCAGTATAGACCAGTATAGACCAGTATAGACCAGTATAGACCAGTATGGACCAGTATAAACCAGTATAGACCAGTATGGACCGGTATAAACCAGTATGGACCAGTATAGACCAGTATAAACCAGTATGGACCAGTATAAACCAGTATAGACAAGTATAAACCAGTACAGACCAGTATGGACCAGTATAAACCAGTATAAACCAGTATGGACCAGTATGGATCAGTATAGACCAGTATGGACCAGTATAGACCGGTATGGACCAGTATAAACCAGTATAAACCAGTATAGACCAGTATGGATTGGTATAGACCAGTATAAACCAGTATAGACCAGTATAGACCAGTATGGACTGGTATATACCAGTATGGACCAGTATAGGCCAGTATAAACCAGTATAGACCAGTATAAACCAGTATAAACCAGTATAAACCAGTATGGACCAGTATAAACCCGTATAAACCAGTATAGACCAGTATATATCAGTATGGACCAGTATAGACCAGTACAGACCGGTTTGGATGGGTTGGGCTCTGGGCGTGGCCATGGGGATGATGGTGCTGTGTGCGGCTGTGTGTGAGTAAAAACCAGTATAAACCAGTATGGATTGGTACAGACCAGTATAAACCAGTATAAACCAGTATAGACCAGTATAAACCAGTATAAACCAGTTTGGATGGGTTGGGCTCTATGCAGCTGTGTGTGAGTACACAGGGTTAGGGTTAGGAATAGGGTTAGGGATAGGGTTAGGGTTAGGGTTTTGGATAGGGATAGGGTTAGGGTTAGGGTTAGGGTTAGGGTTAGGGTTAGGGTTTTGGATAGGGATAGGGTTAGGGTTAGGGTTAGGGTTAGGGTTAGGGTTTTGGATAGGGTTAGGGTTAGGGTTAGGGTTAGGGTTAGGGTTAGGGTTTTGGATAGGGTTAGGGTTAGGGTTAGGGTTAGGGTTAGGGTTAGGGTTAGGATTAGGGATAGGGTTAGGATTAGGGTTAGGGTTAGGGTTAGGGTTAGGGTTCGGGTTTTTGATAGGGATAGGAATAGGGTTAGGAATAGGGTTAGGGTTAGGGTTAGGGTTAGGTTTAGGGTTAGGGTTAGGTTTAGGGTTAGGGTTAGGGTTATACCGACCGTTATAAACCAGTTATACAGACCAGTGTAAACCAGTGTAAATCTGTTTGGATTGGTATAGACCAGTATAAACCGGTATAGATCAGTATGGATGTGTTGGGCTCTGGGCTGGTGCCTGTGAGGAAAAACCGCTATGGACCAGTATAGACTGGTACAGACCAGTATAAATCAGTATTAACCAGTATAAACCAGTATAAACCTGTATGAACCAGTCCAGACCAGTTGCTACTAGTATGGGACAGACCAGTAGAGACCTTCCCTCTGCCCTGGGATGGCACTGGGGATACTGGGAGGGGACACTGGGACAGGACTGGGGACACTGTGATGAACTGGGTTGGTGGCACTGGGTTGATGGCACTGGGTTGGTGGCACTAGCTCAGAATTGGGGACACTGGGATGGAACTGGGTTGGTGACACGGGGATGGTGACACTGAGGTGGAACTGGTGGCTCTGAGGTGGTGGCACTGGGACAGGACTGGTGACACTGGGATGGGACTGGGGACACTGGATTGGTGTCACTGGGGTTGGTGACACTGGGGTGGAACTGGGATGGGACTGGAATGGAACTGGGATGACTCACTGGGGTGGGGACACTGGGATGGTGACAATGGGGTGGTGACACTGGGGCAGGACTGTGACACTGGGATGGAACTGGGTTGGTGACACTGCACTGGTGACACTGTGCTGGTGACACTGGGCTGGTGGCACTGGGATGGAACTGGTGACACTGGGCTGGTGACACTG
>NW_026625222.1:10703-11627 GCF_030028575.1 Malurus melanocephalus | reverse complement strand
GGTGTCCCCGAGTGTCCCCGAGTGTCCCCCGAGTGTCCCCCGAGTGTCCCCGAGTGTCCCCGAGTGTCCCCAGCGGCCATGGAACCCCTCGAGGTGCGACAATCCCGGCACGGGGGGGACGGGGAGGGGACAGGGAGGGACACGGGGGGGTGGCACAGGGGACTCGGGGGGTGGCACCGGGGGGACACGGGGGATGGCACAGGTGACACAGGGTGTGCTAAGTTAGTTCATGAAGTCACCACATGCTTTATTAAAACAATTTGACAGCCCCAGCACAATTTTGCCCAGTTTGTGACACCTTCATGAATCTGAGGGGGAGGGGAAGAGAACTGCGAACATGGCGACCTACCAATGGTCGTCATAGCAACCGCAAAAAAAAACCCCAGTAACAACACAACGCAGACCAATCAGGATCTCTGGAAACTTCTAGAAACACCACGTCAGAGAGGGTTATAAAAAGCGGGGCTCAGGCTATGTGCCGCGTGGTGTCGTAGGTGTTGGTGGGAGAGATTCACCTCGCTGGTGTCCTAGGTGTGCCGGCCACTCGTTTAGCCAGCCCAGATTTGTGRTTGCTTGACTAATATCTGTTTGCTTAATGCTTCTTTATTAATTAATTAATAAATTGTTAATTGGATTCTAACCTCTGATTGGCTATTGAGGCTCCATTGATCACAATTCGGTGCCGTGACTCGGATAGGGATCTTCTCGTGGAGTCCCTCAAAAGGGCGGCGCGCCCTGTCGTGATTTGACAACCCGGAGAGGGCACTTCACCAGCGCCCCTACCCGACAAACCTAAATTTGGATATTAGTCAAAAGATCTTATGCCTCCATAAAATTTTTGTGCACAAAATTCCGGACGACCTCGCAGGACGCGTGAGTAAATTGTCACAGGGTTACCCGCAGTCCGTAGGAACGCAAGGCAGC
>NW_026625222.1:6162-8582 GCF_030028575.1 Malurus melanocephalus | reverse complement strand
TCAAAAGGTGCGAGCAGATCAGTATTGATCACCCGGAGATATTGATCACCCGAATTGATCCGAAAATAATCTGAGCAAGATCATAATTTGAAGTTGTGAAGTGGGTGTGTTTATTGCAGCGCTGGGTGAGCGGGAGGTTCTCCTCAAAGCCGCACACCCCAGCACGGTATGGCTTGGTATATATCAGGTTACATGTTACACATTCGCAATTCGCCTATACATATTCATGATCTATTGACCTATCCCTGCTTTGTATTATAATGAGTTTAAAAGTCATTTCCATGTGCTCACGCCTGCGCAGTGTTATTTGGTACTGGGCTCCGGGGGTCTCGGGAGGAAGTAAAATACTCATCCTCTTGTCTTGAACTTTTCACCTTTCTGTGTTGCACATGCTCTCTGGGTGCCTGGCCCAAGCCCAAACAACAACTCTGGTTTTGACCAGCGTAGGGGTTCCACGAACACAAGCTGGGTCACAGTCTTTTTTTTTTTTGTCAATAATCTTTTACTTCTCATTTTACTTTGACAAACACAATCAATGTTAAGTAAGCAATATACACTGTCTAGCAAGCGGTTTCTAACGAGTTATCCTGTAACTTCTAACTTCCCTGCATCAGAATGACCTACGTAACTTCCGGGGAGCTCAAAATGTACTTTAGCAACTCTCAACTGTATGTTGTGAACGATTGTCTTGGTTTGAAAGACAGGTGTTTGCTAATGAAGGCAGGGACCCCCCTCTTGGAGTGGTGGATATGATGCCCCTTCCCTCTGATTTATTATAGCTTTGAAAAAAAAAATCATAGGCTTTCAGGCAAGAATATGGGGGAAAAGGGAATAACGGTTTTTATTAATATATATAACAAAGTGAAAATAAGTAATAAGAACAACAGCAACAACCAGCCCAGCCACAAACCCAGTGACAGCCTCACCCAGAGATCCTCACCTGATTCCCCGGCGGCTGCAGGGGGCGCTGTGGCGCAGGGCCCGGCTGGTTCAGATCTCCCACGTGGCCAAGGATGGGCACAAAACCAGCAGAGATGGATGGAAAGAAAAAAATGTTCCTCTGCAAACTCCCAGCGGATACGCCGATCTCAGCGCTCCTTTGAGCACCGCAGAACGAATCTCAGGGGTCCCAGGCAAGGCACCAGGGGAGAAGATCCCAGTGCAGCAAAACAGGAAGCAAAGAGCACTCGAGCTCTGCTCCACAACCCTCTGAGCCAATCAGGGCAGGATATAGAGTTACCCGCCACCACCACACCCACACACACCCTCTGCCAGTCCTGAGCAGGATCGTTTGGGTGGGGTGTAGGTCCTGTTGTCTGCACTAATCGCCCAGCCAGCAAAAGGATGACCCGGCAATCAATGTATCCCAGCAACAAAAATGGGAAAGGAAAAATTCCCAAGAAAGGGAACAAAAGAAGATCCCATAAGCCACAACAATGATTTTTCCATGCGATCACCTCATGGGTGTCGGTGTCTTGGGTTGATTGTGTCAATTCTGTTCTGTATTCCTTTTCCGTTGGCATGTACGCCCAAAAAAGGTGTTTGCACCTTTAAATGTAACGCGGAAGAAAGAGCGGGGGCTGCTGGGAAGGCAGCGCGGACAGTTTAAGAGCCGGCGTTGCCACGCAGCTGGGGCTTTTCTCGAGCTCCACTCTCGCTTTGCTTCTCGCCGTGAGAGTCCTTTTTGCTCGCGGAGTGCAGCAAAATTCTATTGTTGCAGTTTCAGCTGGTTCGGGTTTGTTAGCTTCGGCGGCTTTTCTTCGGAGAGATCCCCTCTGCAACTCCTGCGATTCTCCTCCTGGAGCAATCCCGCCGGGAGAAAAGCCGCGCTGCTTCATCTCGTCCGGGATTCCAGAAGCAAACCGGGCTGGCAGCAGAAACACACCGAGCCCTCTGATCCGTCCACAGGGAAGAAAGGACTGTGGTACAGGTTTTATGGGTTTTCTTTTCACCACTGTTACGAGAACGGCCACGCGGGTTTTTCTTTTGTTTCTTTTCCCGGGGGCAGAGTCGCCATCTTGTCTACGCCGCGTGGCGAGTTTTTTTTTGAATATCTAACGGTGGCTCTTTGTCTGTGTCCTGTGGGCACTGTGTTTTAGTTAATAAAACTACCTTTTTTCTCTTCACTTTTTGCCCAGCATCTATTTTCTTGCTGGTGGGGAAAAAATTATCAAATTTATTTTCATTTCAGAGGAAATGTTTCTCTGTAACATTTTTCTCTGAAAACATTGTCTCAAAACCGAGACAGTCGGTCTCGCCCGATCCTTGCACAGCTTTATAAACCGGGAATGGCTGAATGTCTCCTRTCCCCGCTTCATTCCCGTTGTGGATAGAAGGCATCCCTGTCCTTTCCAGTGTGTCCCAATGGCCATTTTCCAAATCTTCCAGCTTTACCCGTTCCCAAAACCGTCCTGGGTGCC
>NW_026625222.1:3707-4943 GCF_030028575.1 Malurus melanocephalus | reverse complement strand
TGGTCACTGATGGTCATTGATGGACACTGATGGTCATTGATGGTCATTGATGGTCATTGATGGTCACCAGTGGTCACTGATGGTCATTGATGGACACTGATGGTCATTGATGGTCATTGATGGTCATTGATGGACACTGATGGTCATTGATGGTCATTGATGGACACTGATGGACACTGATGGTCATTGATGGTCATTGATGGTCACTGATGGTCACTGATGGTCATTGATGGTCATTGATGGTCATTGATGGACACTGATGGTCATTGATGGTCACAGCTGTCACTGATGGTCACTACTGGTCACTGGCAGTCCCTGACAGTCACTGATTTGAGGGTCCCTGCAGTCCCATTTTTGGGGTTTCCCATTGAATTCCATAAATTTGGGGGTCCCAGGGGTTGCGTTTTTGGGGTTTCTCAGGGAATTCCTGGGGTTTGGGGGACCCGGGGTGCCGTTTTTAGGGTTTCCCATTTTTAGGTCCCATTTTTGGGGTTTCCAAGGAAATTCCCGGGTTTTTGGGGTTTCCCATTGAATTCCAAAAACTTGGGGGTCTCAGGGGTCCCGTTTTTGGGGTTTCCCATTGAATTCCCGGGATTTTGGGGTCCCGGCGGTGCCATTTTTGAGGTTTCCCATTGAATTCCCAGCATTTTGGGGTCTCGGGGTTCCCGGTTTTGGGGTTTCCCATTGAATTCCAAAAACTTGGGGGCCCCTGGTTCTTGTTTTTGGGGTTTCCCATTGAATTCCAAAAATTTGGGGGTCCCAGGGGTCCCGTTTTTGGGGTTTCTCAGGGAATTCCCGGGATTTTGGGGTTCGGCGGTGCCGTTTTTGAAGTTTCCCCTTGAATTCCCAGGATTTTGGGGTCCCATTTTTGGGGTTTTTGGGCAGTCCCATTTTTGGGGTTTCCCCGGGAATTCCCACGATTTTGGGGTCCCCGGCAGTCCCATTTTTGGGGATTCACATTGAATTCCCAGGATTTTGGGGTCCCCGGTTCCCGTTTTTGGGGTTTCCCATTGAATTCCTGGGATTTTGGGGTACTGAGGGTCCCGTTTTTCAGGGTCCCTTCCCCACCCTTCCCCTTTCCAGTTTCAATTTTGATTCCCAGACTCAGCTCAGACCTCGTCCCTTCCATGGCCACACCCCTTCTGACCACGCCCCCTCAGCAAACCGACCAATCAGTGCTCAGGGGCGGGGCTGGAGCGGGTCAGAGCCCTCAGGAATCCCATTTACACTCTCAGG
>NW_026625222.1:0-1254 GCF_030028575.1 Malurus melanocephalus | reverse complement strand
GATCCCATTTCTCCCCTCAGGATCCCATTTCTCCCCTCAAGATCCCATTTCTCCCCTCAAGATCCCATTTCCCTCCTCAGGATCCCATTTCTCCCCTCAGATCTCCAGGATTTCTGGGTTTAGAACGTGTCCCCATAGAAACCTCACCATTAATTTACCAGGGCCCAGTGCTTTGTTTTCCATAAAAATTACCAGGCTGTGGTGTTTTTTTTCCCATAGAATTTACCGTGTCTTAATGGTTTTATTTCCACGGAAGTTTCTGGGCCTTCATGGTTTTATTTCCATGGAAGTTTCCAGGAATTTATGATTTTATTTCCATTGAAGTTCCCAGGCCATTCTGGTCCGGTTCTGTGCATGTCACACACTGCAATGTTTTAGTTCAGGCCTCAAATGCAGCCACAAAAGGTTTTTGCTCATTTTGGCCACAATGTTTCAAATCCTGAACTGCGAGCTCAGAGACCCTGAGGGAGGAGAAACTGAGGGGAGAAAAACTGATGGAAGAACCTGAGGAGAGTCCCGAGTGTGGGGAGACTCTGAGGGAAGCAGCGGATCAAACCACACAGGATCCACAGCTCACGGCATTTTCCTGCAGCAAAGGATTTAAAATAAAAGAATTGCTCTTCCTTTGTTAGGTAAGGCTGGGAAATACTTTTTCTCTTTAGGGAGAAAGGGGTGAAATTTAGGAATTCAGCTCTTGATTTACCCATCAGGAAATTGATTTATGCCTCAGGAAACTGTTTACTCCCTCAGGACCCCAATTACCCCCTCAGGGCACCATTTTCCCCTCAGGATCCCATTTACCACTCCATGGCCCTGATTTACCCTCTCAAGGTCCATTTATCCCCTCAGGATTCTTATTTAAAACCTGAAGATTCCATTTTCCCCCTCAGGGCCCCATTTATCCCCTCACAACCCCATTTATCCCCTCAGGATCTTTATTTATAACCTGAAGATCCCATTAACTCCCTCAGGAACTTGATTTTCCATTTCAGAACCCCATTTCTTCCACATAGGGCCCCATTTACCCTCTCAGGATCCCATTTGTCCCCCTCAGGGTCCCATTTCTTCTCTCAGGATCCCATTTCTCCTCTCAGGATCCCATTTGTCCCCCTCAGGATCCCATTTCTCCCCTCAGGATCCCATTTCTCCCCTCAGGATCCCATTTCTCCCCTCAGAATCCCATTTCTTCTCTCATGATCCCATTTCCCCCCTCAAGATCCCATTTCTCCCCTCATGATCCCATTTCTCCCCTCA
>NW_026625221.1:1578-15715 GCF_030028575.1 Malurus melanocephalus | reverse complement strand
GAGCCAGGGCAGGCTGAGGCTGGAGAGCAGGGAAAGGTTCTTCTGTCCCCAGAGGGTGCTGGCACTGCCCAGGCTCCCCAGGGAACGGGCACGGCCCCGAGGCTGCCAGAGCTCCAGGAGCGTTTGGACAGCGCTGCCAGGGATGCACAGGCTGGGATTGCTGGGGKGGCTGGGCAGGGACAGGGGTGGCACTGGGTGATCTTTGGCTCCTTTTCCACTCAGGACATTCTGTGGCTGTCATCCTGGGACTGTCATCTACCTGCAGCAAATGGCAAACAGCTGATCTGTAATCTCGCTCTGCTGGGAGGGTCCCTGCCCATGACACGGGGTGGAACGGGATGAGCTTTAAGGTCCCTTCCAAAAACCGCTCTGTGCTTCTGTCAATCTGAGATTGCTGCACATCAACCAAACAGCAGAACAGATGTCAACATGGAACAGAAAAATTTCTACTCCAAGCACAAGAAGCACCACAGGACAGCGTTTGAGGGTGGAATGTGATCACAACATCAGCTGCTTTGTTTCTAAAGGCCAGAACACTTGCAAACATCCCAGATTACTCAATGCACTGAATAGTTTGGGAGTGTGTAAGGACAGAGAATGCCAAGGGATCGTGAAGGTCAAGTCCTGCTTCCTGAAATCACAGACAACCATGGAATAAGTATCTACCCAAGAACCGCCCCCACATGGATTCCACATCCTCGCCTTGTACTGAAGAAACAGATGAAATAAATTAATAGCATCAGTAACTCTGGAAACTCATACAACAAGAAATGGCCAAGAGTTGAGCAATGTCCCACACGGCAGGGGAAATCAAAATTCAGTTCCTGTCCCTTGAATGAGGGAAAATTCAAACTACTTGGAAGCCAAAGGGTTCATCAAGGAGGCAAATAATCCCTGCAGGTAATGAGCAAATCCCACACAGCATAAATGTGTTTCAAACACAGCTTAGGCATTTGGAAGGCAGGATCCTTTTCAGCATACCTGGAAAGACCACTCAATCAGAGACCACAGATCCACAGACCTGGCACACCTTTTCATCACCCAGGATTAACTGGGACACAATTTCTTTCACAAGCTTCATTAAACACGATGTTGAAACTAATTAATAAGTTGAAGAATAATTACTCCTCTGAATTAACTCATCTTCCCTTAGGAAGTGTCAGCTGTATTAAACTAAACTATTTCCAATGAAGATACATACCCTACAAAGATAATGACTTTTGACTTTTTAACCTATTTGGGAGTTTAGAGGAAGAAAATATTTTTTAAAAACTCATTTACATTTTTAGTCAGTCGTCTATGGATGACATAGGAAAATTTATGGGACATTTAAAAAACAATGTCTTTTTTTCAGGAAAAAGCTTTACAGCTCTCCCCAGATAAAATCTGGCCTTTTCTCCCAGATACTGACACATTTCCTGGGATCACAACTGGGATAAAAACACCTCAAGTGACAGTTTGTGAATTATCAGTGGTGCAGATCAATGACAGAATAATTACCACACAGCCCCAGTTATTGGTGCCAAACCACCTCAAAGCCCAAACCTGACAGAACAAATGCAAGGAAAAGCAGGAGTGAAGCTGGGATGGAACAGCAGGAGTGGGTTTTACGACAGGTTTTACACCTCAGCCGTCATAACATAAATGAGAGATTCTGTTTGTAGTGGCAGAAACATACTGAGAGACCCCCTTGACCAGCCAAGCATTAATTTGAAGCAATATGAAGAATTTAATATAGAGAAAAATTCCTAAATCAAATCCTAAAACCCACTGAAAAACCCTCACAAACTACAGAGAATGTTCTTTCACCAAAGGCAGACACCTACCCAGCTCCTCCTTTAATCTGACACAGAATTTTAGATCAGTAAGAATGGCAAATGCCAGGGTTAGAACAAGAACTCCATGTTTTCACTGGGAACTTCCATTTTGAAAGTTCATAACCTTATAATTAAGAAAAAAACACCAACAAGCCACTTCATTGCAGTCAATCCTATCCCCCAGCACACAACAGCAAAATACACACTGGGAAATTTGCTTCTCCCCATCCCCAAAAGCACCTGCAGCCAAAGCATTTCCTGCTCCCCACAAGGAGTCCAGGAGGATGAAGGGATAATCAGACACACCCTCAAGGGTAGGAAGCAATTCCCAGCCACGTCTCAAGGACATTCATTACAGCAATGACAGATTATCTACAGTGATTCTATAAGTGTGAGGAACAGGTCAGCCCAAGTTTGCTCAGGATGTCGATGTTTTTGAGGAGGTCAGCATTCAAAGCTAAGAATAAAATTAGAGAAGGCTTTTTCACCTGTAGCTGCTGCTGCAAATGGGTGATTTCTGCAATTCTGAGTTCTCGGGATTTATTTGTACTTTCAATTTCTTGTCTTTGGGTCGACAGCCGACACCTGATGTCCTGCAGCTTCCCCTCCAACTGGTTTCTTTTATCGTTCTTTAAAAGAAAAGAAAAAGATCTATTTTATTTTTTTTTTAACCAAAACGTTTGGTCATGCAAGTCAGGATCTAAAACCTACTTTTATTTCATATTTTAAACTGAAATTATAGAAGATAAACATGGCCAGGGTACAGTCACCACCACACTGTGTTTGTGTGTTTGACCTGCACCACCACCACCACTCACGAGAGCTTCCAGCTCGAATTCCAAGGTTTTCTTCTTTGCCTTCAGCACCACAATGTCCTCCTGCTCCTTGTTCCTCTGGTTCAGCAGCTCCTGCCGCCGGTTGCGCTCCCACTCCAGCTGCCGCTGCCTCTCCAGCTCCCGTTTGGCAGCCTGCAGAATTAAAAAGAAATATCCATCATTTCTGATATTGATCATCTCACATTCAATTAAAACGTTGGTATAAACAGGGGCTGCTCTGTGCCTCTGCACACATAAATTGCTCAGTGGTTGCGAGGCTTCTGCGCACAGCACAGATGAGTGAACAGCAAATCCCTCTGTTCTCCTGTTTTCCAAGATCCAGTTTGCCAATGCAGTAAGTTGTTTCATATTAGGATTTGGAGAACTCACCAGGACATATCCAAACCCCTTTCCAATCTCCAACATTCGACCTTCTGCACTTTGCAAAGAGCAGCAAAATGCTTCTGTGCTGAATTCATCCTTGTTTGGCAATGGGAGAAAATACGAGCTTTTTGGGTTAACAAGGGTGCCTTTTCTTCAATAAATTAAAGGCCTGGCCCAAATTAAAGGATAGGTTGGATGGAGCAGCCTGGTCTGGTGAATGTTATCCCTGCCCATGGCAGAGAGTTGGAACTGGAGGATCTTTAAGGYCCCTTCCAACCCAAACCATTCTGGGATTCTATAAAATGAACTCATCACTGGAAAATCATGAACACCCCAAGCTTTTCTTCATTCATTCAAACACCTCTTAACATCAAATATAATGATAATAGTAATCTTTTTTTTTTTTTTAAGAAGTCAGAAGCAGCTGTCCCAGATGTCAATGTCTCCTCCATTCTTTTTGCAGGACAAATGAAGCAATGAATGAACTGCCCCTTCCTTGCCTTTAACACCCCAGAGATCTCAGCTCATGGTTTAAATGTTTGCTGAGTGCCCAGCTCCCACCCGGATCCCCCAAACCCAGGGAACAACCTCTCCCTGCTGCCCTGGCTCACCTCTCTCCTCTCGATCTCTTTCCTCCTTTCCTCCTCGCGCTGCCGCTCCAGCTCCCGCTGTTTCTCCAGTTGTTTCTCCAGCTCCAGCTGCCGCTTGCGCTCCTGCTCCTGCCTCTCGCGCTCCTTCCTCTCCTGCTCGGCCCTCTCCAGCTGGGCCAGGCGCTCCTGCTCCTTGCGCTGCTGCTCCAGGAGTGCCTGCCTGCGCTTCTCCAGCTCCAGATTGCCCCGCTCAAAGTTCTCCCGCTTCTTGTCTTCGAAGGTCACTTGGTGCACGGAAACACGGGGCAAAAAGGACAGTTACACTCTGCTACTGACTTCAATAAATCCATATAAATCCAAATGTATTAAACTAAACTATTTCCAGTGAAGATACGGCACCCTACAAAGATAATGACTTTTGACTTTTTAACCTATTTGGGAGTTTAGAGGAAGAAAATGTTTTTTAAAAACTCATTTACATTTTTAGTCAGTCGTCTGTGGACGAGATAGGAAAATTTATGGACATTTGAAAAATCCAAATGAACCCCCAACAAAGTGGAACAGCCTTTGTGCAGGAGTGCATGCAGCCCCCCACAAAGGATAACTGAGCTCCACAGGCCAGCCAGGGGTTCAGCACTAGCACAGACATTGCTGATCCCCTCAAACCCGCATCCTCAGCAAAACAAGGAGGAAATTTCCATTCCCATTCCTCAGGCTTCCACGTTTCTCCACAAAGCCCAGCAAGTGGGGATAATTTAGACAAGCCATTCTCCAGCTGATCCTCTGTGAGGACACAGATCTGGAATTCCTCTGCCCATTGGATAACAGCAGCATTCCAAAAGCCAACACTTCCATTAGTGCAAGGCAAAGAATTCAGCTGCTGACATCATCAAAAAGCCATTATGCAAATGACCAGAACTCATTTAAAGTTGCTGTTCTCAACTCAATTAGATTACTCATTACTGTCAGGAGAAGAAACCATTTAGGTTCTTGAGCAGCTGAGCCCAGGAAATCTGGATTCCTGCAGATGCACATCCTCATCATTTACCGTCCTAAAAGAATGGCCTCAGTTCCAGCACAGTTCCCCTGACAACCCTCTGCAGTCCCAGGGACTGTCCTTCCCCTGTTCCTTGCTCCTTGTCCCCTCCCTCCAAACTATTCTTTCACTTCACCTTCCATTCCTTTTCATTCCCACAGCCCAAAGTCCAAATTTCTCTCCCCTGTCAACCCATCATGGACATTTTTGGGATGCAAGGCAAGGGAGAGCACACATTTCCTTCCATGTGTGCACCCACAGTTGGACACATCGGTCCAACACCTGCTGAACCAGCTGAATTCTTGTCTTTTCAAGTTTGTCCCCCCTCCAGCTGCCTCTTCCTTTTTTTTCTTTTCCTGGGACTGCTGAAATTTGTACAAAGTCCCAAACTGTTCCACAGATTCCAAGAAAATGGGTTTCTGTGGGAATACTGGGATCTATCACAGAGCACCTCAGCCAAGCTTTGCTCCACCCAAGCCAGAGGAGGAAGGCAGCAGGAATTCTTCCTGCCAATCCTGTGCCAAGGCTGCCTGCGTGGGCAGTGCAGCAGATGAGCAGCCTGAGGCTCCTCCCACCCCCAGTGTCACCAACCCCAAGGATGGGGCACCAGTCAGGAATGAGCTGGACCCAGCAATGTCTTGGTTGTGCCTCTGACATGTCCCAGACTGCTCTGGAAAGCCATTTCTCAGTCAGCCTGTGTTCCCTCCCAGGCTGTGACCTGATGGGAACATCCCTCTGGGAACAGCACACTAAACAGCYCTGTTTTCCATTGCCCACCTGGTAATTTCTTTTCCAGTTGCTGCTGCTCTTCTTCCAATGCTGGTTCTTCTGGCAACCTTTGGTCTACAGACACTGAACTGGCAGCAGAAATCCCACTGCCAGAGCGGACTCTTCTGCCAAGGAAACAGGAATGTCAGGTGCTTGACAGAACCCAGGCCTGCCCAAATGATTTATGATTTAATAATGAGATCAAATTAAATGCAATGATGTAATGGTATTAATGCTCATTCAGAGCTGCCCAGAGGGTCCCACTCAGGCATTGCCTCAGGAGAACAGGATTTTCCAGGGTCCCAGCAGCTACTGGTGACCTGAGAAACCCAGTCCCAAGTTCTCCATGCAGCTTCCAGATGTGTTCAACCCTGTCCCCAAGATCACTCACCTGGGAGGAGATTTTTCCCCTACCAGTCTGGAGCTGGGGAAATGCTGACCTAAACTACAGCAAAAATTGCAGAGACAGAGGAAGAGCTCACTATAGTCAAGCCAAAAGCAAGATCCCAAGTGTAATACACAAAAATTGGGAATCTTTAGGAGGATACTTGAAGAACATGGTAGGTAAAGATTTATTTCCATTGCTGTTACTGTCTTCCCACCTATTTCTCCACAAGAAAGTGAAATGGAGGAAGAGATGAGTGACCTCACTGCTCACAGATCCAGCTGTACCAAAAGAGGTCTGGAAGTGGAATTCCAATATATTCCATTCGCTCAACAGGATTATAAGCCTGAAATAAAATCTGGATTTCTACGGGCAGACTGAGCAAGCTGTGGTAGGTGTGAGAGCAGAAGCATCCACTCAAACTCTGTTCTGACAGGACAGAAGGGAGGTCACTGCTCTTTGTCCTGTACTTGGCACTCACAGGAATTTCCCAGATAAAATACGAAAGTGAGGTGTGAGATCCCAAGGGATGAGCCTTTACCTGAACGAGGGTGGGATGTACTCTGGAGGCAGTGCAGGTGGCAGTGGCTGACCAGACATAGCTACATCAATGAGGTGCATAGCCAGGATAAACTCCTCAGCTGTCAGCTTCCCATCTTGATCAATGTCAGAAAGATTCCTTGTTAAAGGGAAGGACAAAGTAATTATTAAATATTAAAAATCTTCAAAGGCATTGCTTTAACATGTTAAGTTCCAWATTAATTCAWTTTTTTCATTTTTTTCCACACTACTCTGTTTTTCCAAAACAATGGAAAGCAAACCCCAAATGCTTCCCTATTCCCCCATTCTTCATGGCTGTCTGCCTTAAACCCAGCCTTGCAGCCATGGTTTCTCCTTCACCTGCTCTGCGTGCTGCCTGGAGCATTGCCAGAGAAGGAACATAAACAAGGGAGTTCTCGTGAACACCCAGCAGAACCAGCTCAGATCTTTGGCAGAAATTTTGGGTTTGGTCTCTTTCCTCCCCRGAGCCTCCTATCTCACATTCCATAGCACCCACTGGCATTGAAATCAAAGCCATGGATGTTCTAGTCCTGACAAGCACAAACCAACCCTGGCACTATGCACATATTAAAAATTATGGAGTAACATCTCTGGATGGCCCCAAACCAGACCTCCAACAGAGCCACAAAATGCTCTTACTCCTACTAATGTAGTATTGGTCAAAATTAACAGCCTAAGCTTTGTCAAGGGACAGGAAGCAGCTGGAGCTGAGCCAGGGCAGGCTGAGGCTGGAGAGCAGGGAAAGGTTCTTCTGTCCCCAGAGGGTGCTGGCACTGCCCAGGCTCCCCAGGGAACGGGCACGGCCCCGAGGCTGCCAGAGCTCCAGGAGCGTTTGGACAGCGCTGCCAGGGATGCACAGGCTGGGATTGCTGGGCAGAAGCTGCACTTGGATGATCCCTGTGGGTTCCTTCCAGCTCTGGATTTGTTTCTCCAGCATGCTGCACTCTAATTGTGAGTGAAATGATGCCCATGATGCTGTGAAATTCAAAGGGAAGCAAGTGATAAATTCTGTTGATGTCCCAAGGCACAGACTTTGTTGATGGGATTTAAATTTGGGAGACAATCACAGCCTCACTTAATCCACAATTGTGTCCACATTGAACTCCTCCGGCTGGAGCACAAGAACAAGCCAGCACACTGAGAATCCACCATGCAAAGAAATAATGGATCAGCTGGCTGCACACCTTGGTTAGGAGCTGCCAGACAGCGRGGAGGCTGAACATCAACTCTTCCCTTTGTGTGTGTTAGTCAGGATCTCAACCCAGCACAAGCTGACAAACCTTGCCCCAGACAGGAGAGRGCTCAGGAAAAGGACAACAAGAGCTGCAATATCCATTCCTTATCCCAATGGATTGGCAGCTGAGAATGACCCCAGCTGAGGGAGTCTTGTTTGGAGCTCCTGGAGTGAGCTGGTGGCAGCAGCCTGCCCACACAACTACTCCAAGGCTGGCAAAAAGAGCATTTCTTGCTTAATCATCTGCTGGGGGACTGGGCTGATTTATTTTTATCCCTTTGTTAGGAAACAAAGGAAAGAGTGGTTTTTAATTTATAACACAATTCCCAGTGCTTTGCAAAGAGAACAAGTGCAGCTGAATGGCCTTGTCAGAGTGACTGCACCAATGCCATCCTCACACTGAGCTCCTGGGTCAGCTCCAATGCTTCTCAAGCAAACATTCCTAAAGGTTGAAGTTAATTAGGAACAACTTTCCATGGGGCAAGAAAAACATAATATAGTTCAGCAAACAAGTTGGAAGACAAAAGAGAAGCTGAGACAAATCCTTTTAAAATCCCCTATTGTAAAGGTCTGTAACTCCAGCCCCTGGGAGATCAGCCCTTCCAATCTCATGGAAAAGGCAGAGAAATCCCACAGAAAGTGTGSTTTGGGTTAAGTTTCCTGTTCTACCACCTGTACAAAGGTAAATATTTCCCTGGTACAGTATCAGGGGATGTGGAAGACACAGAGTGCTGAACATCTGATCTGCCTAAAAACCAAGCTTTGAACCCCAACTTCTGAAACATCCCACAAAAAATGCCCCTGGTACTCTTGTGGAATGGTATTAACAAAGGCTTAGAAGTAGGTGTTGTTTATAAAGTTACACATGACAAAGAGTAACGTGATTTATCAGTGGGACTGAAAATGGAGAAAACCCCACAGACTCCAGTGCCAAGATTTCAGAAAAGTTTGTTTTTGGATGGAAATGGAAAGGTTTATTTTTACCATATTGTAGCCAGCTGAGCCTGGGGTAAACTTGACTGCATGAGAATCGTTCTTGCTTGGGGACCTAAAAGGAAAACAAATATTAACAAAATAAGCAAGAAGTGTGACCAGCAGGAACTTGRCTTTCCCAAATAACCAAGAAATAATGCCTCCCTTCTGCACAGTGACCACAGAATACCACCCCGGGTTGGGAGCCCACCCAGTGCCACCCCTGCCATGGGCACAGACACCTYCCACTGTCCCAGGCTGCTCCCAGCCCCAATGTCCAGCCTGACCTTGGGCACTGCCAGGGATCCAGGGGCAGCAACAGCTTCTCTGGGCAAACAAATCACTCAAATTAAAACCCAAGAAAGTTTTAAAACATGAAGAGATGCACCAGAACTGGTAAAATTAAGCCAAGGTACCAGTCTAGTCTACCACTGGAACTGCACAGGTGCTCTCAGCAGTGGGTGAACCAAGCACTGGAAACGGCTGCACAAGGTTTCACAGAACCCACTGTGTCCTCTTCCAGAGGACATTTCCCAGTGTCAGCTTTGCAGAAAATAAAGGAAAGATGGTGATAAAATTATCCCAGCCATGATGAATACTTGCTTCTAAACAAGARCATTAAGCACTTGGAAGATTCAAACAGAAAAATACTCATGAGTCTCTCACTATGTGAACAACATCCTCMGTGGCATTAAATTGGCCTCTTACAGCTCAGAAAAAGGAGACAACAAAAGCTGGTGCAGTACCTGTCAAATGKCCACTCATGGTTTTGTCGTGGCTGTTGAAGAGCTGCCGGTACTTGAGCCGTGAGGACTGAGGCACAGCCCACTCTGCCGCGGCAGGAGCACTGCAAACACAGCACAACAGGAGAAATTGGAAAGTGAATCTCAGGAATGCAATGGAACAGAATCATGGAATCACAGGAGGGTTGGTCTGGAGGCACCTCAAAGTCTATCCAGAGCCACCCCTGCCATGGCAGGGATACCTCCCACTGTCCCAGGCTGCTCCCAGCCCCAATGTCCAGCCTGGCCTTGGGCACTCAAAGGGATCCAGGGGCAGCCACAGCTTCTCTGGGCACCCTGTGCCAGGGCCTSCCCATCCTCATCAGAGGGTGAAATGCTGCAYTGAGATCATGTTTTATGCCTGGAATGGTTTTTTTCCCCAATTTTGCTGTGAAGTTGGTGAGGTACTGAGGTGTTCCAGAGAAGCTGTGGCTGCCCCTGGATCCCTTGCAGTGCCCAAGGCCAGGCTGGACACTGGGGATGGGAGCAGCCTGGGACAGTGGGAGGTGTCCCTGCCATRGCAKGGGTGCCACAGGGTGGGCTTTAAGGTCCCTCCCAATCCAAACCATTCCCTGCTACTCCTGAAACCACCACAGGCTGGACCTTTTGTATGCAAACATTTATCATAATTCATTCTCTTGGAAGACAGTTCTTTTCCTAAGAGTTTTGCTTTTTTCTTTACYGGCAGAGAATGAAGGAACTTACACTGTTAAGAGGAGCTACAAGCTTTTACCTAAACAYGTGACAGGAAATGAAGAATAACATCCCATTTTATTCTGTCTTTAACTCGTTCTCTTAACCAAATAATTCATAAGCTGATGAAGGAAAACAAATGTAAAATATACAGACTGGAAATGTAGGAAAAAAGCCACACTTGAATGTGAAGTTTCTCATAATGGAACTCAAGTGAAGAATGYAATACTCCCCATTTTAATTCACTCSCAAAAAAGGYTGAGTTGTAGCTTTAATTTCTCATTTTTGAAGGCTGACAAGTCTTAACACTGAAAAACAAGGAGCAGAGTTTTTCTCTCTTTRAGCACATTCAAACTTTGTCCTTTTTTTGACCTTATAAACCATTCTCACATGACAAGGCCCAAACCACTATCTRTTTATATTTTTGATTTCCAAACTCTTGAGCTTTAATAATACCCCTTCATGGAAGCATAGCAGAAACAAGCTGCTCCTTCAATAACAAAAATAAGAAAAAATGCTATACATTAAATTTTTACCCATAGGAATTTCTCCCAATTTTGCTGGATTTGGGSTTTCCACACATTAAGTTTACTCTACACATAAATTATATCAGAGGAACCCTGCTCTGTTCCTGACAGGTTTAGATTTCAGAGAGAAAATGAATTGTCTTGAATGACTTTTAATCCTATTTGCAGATACTGAGTAGTGTCACTTATCTAAGAGCAGGGCAATAGACAAGCCTGCAGATGAAAATAAAASCAAACCATTAAATTATGTCCCAAGCCATTTTCCTCTTGCAAAAAACCCTGTGCCATAGATCTCTRAGACAGTTTGACTTACAAACACTTTTGGGAAATCCCTCTCTTAGCTCCTCTAAGGAAGTTTTATTTTGTTAGATCCATTTCTTCAGACCAAAGTAAAATCAATTTGCCCAACCACACATTCTTCTAGGCCTTGGAATAATCTAAAAGCTCTTTAAGTGATTTTTCATGCAGATCTTGAAGAATATACAAGAAACAGTGATGCATTTAAATGCATTTAAAATTAAATGCATTTAAAATAAAACATATTAAATATTTTGCTACTAGGAATAACCCTAGTGTTGCTAATTTTAAATAATATATTACTCATCTTGTTTTCACAGTACCAGCAATGTCTGTGAACAATGCAGGTTACATTTACAGAACCAAATACTGTTCTAAAAATTAAGTGAAAATAGTGTCAACACTGTTAGCAGTTAACCATTTCATTTCCATGATTCCCTGCCCCCGGAGCATTCCCTATAAAGCTACAGCATCTCCTGAAACACTGAAGTGATACCTCAGCAGCAARTGATTTTTACAAGCTATTATTTCAGACAACAGCTCTCAGAAAGGGAAGGGGTTTTTCCAACCCTGGGACCCAAACCCCCGCAGCTGCACGCCCTGCCCCAGCCCCACCTGGCCACGTCGAAGGATTGTGCCTTTTGCAGCTTTGCATTGAGCTGTGCTCCCGGCCCAGAGCGGCTGAAGGAAGAACTCTTTGGCAAAGTGGCTGTGAAGAGASAAAACCCATTTATTGCTATTCACATTTCAATTGTGCAATTCCCATGACATTGATTTAGCTCCTAATCGAGTACAAGCACTGTGGGTCTGATGGGAACTCTTTGACAATATAAAGATCACAGAGTCCAGCAGGGCAGGGGAAACACAAGGGCACTTCCCTTATTTCTCTTTATTTGCACAGTTTTATGCAAACCCTGCTGATATCAGATTATATTTTGATAAATGTTAGATGCCATATGTAGCTGAGTACTAAAGTCACTCTAACAAACAGCAGTACTTAAGTAGCTGTGAAGAGACAGGAGAGGCCCAATTTCCAGGCAACAGTTTCCTGGCAAGTTCATTTCTCCAAGTGCTGCTTGATTTTCTCACCACGAGGGACTCCTGCRGGAGGCCATGTCCACATTCCTTCTTTTAGCTCTTCTCCAAGTGTGCCAAGTGGGGTAAAGCAAAGCCCAGTCCTTCCCCAAAGGCAGCACTGGGAGTGCCTAACTCCACGAGTCCCAAGGAAATGGCAGGGGAGCTGTTAGAGCAGGAGACAGAGAGTGAGAGCAGCGTACCGGAGTGAGCGAAAGCAGGCAGGGGCTGGATGACAGCAGGAGCTCCGTTAGCCATGGGAGGGACAGCTGCAGGGACAGAGGACACCAGTGGGGGGGACATCCCCACRACTGGGATAGATGCCATGGGCACCGGGGCCACAGTGCTGAGGGAGGGCATGTTGGCAATGCCCCCGAGACCTACGGGCGAGAAAAGCACAGGTTGGTTCTGATTCACACACCAGATAGAGCCTGCAGGGACTGCAGAGTCACAAACTTCAGGGGGATCTCCCACAGCCCTGGGAGAGCCCTCCCAGCCTGGGGCAGCACCAGCAGGGCACAGGAACGGGGCACAGGGCACCGGGACACCCCCATGCCAGGGGCAGTGCTGCCCCACACAGTCCAGTCCATCAGCACTGGCTGCAGAAGGAAATTGTGTGCCTCGAACTGGGCGAGGAGCAGCGCTGGCAGCCCCAGGAAGAATGAACCCCAGCCTGACAGAAGCTGCAGGATTAGTGCTCCAGCCTTTTGTTGGGATGAAACAGGGCAAAGCTAATGGGGACAGCGCGGGAATGAGAGGTTCAGGGGTAAGCACAGTTCAGGGCACCAGGAAGGTTAAGGGGGGGCCAGTGGTGCCAGGGGAAGAACAAGGGGCGTGCAAACAGCTCAGACCAATCTACAGGGGATGAGAACAAGGAATCACAGATTTGGGTGGGGTTTGTGCAGGGTTCATTTTATTTTGCCTCTTCTCACTTAACCCGGTATTTCCTCTGTCCAGTTTCACTATTKCCTTCCAAAGATTTTAACTTCTGACTGTAAAACTTGTGGAAGTTACAGTGGATCAAACCACACTGCTGCAAGCAGTTTATCAAGGGAACTGTCCTGTTCCCTTTTCGCGGGACATTTAGATGGGATGTTGGGCAGGAATTGTTCCCTGGGAGGGTGGGCARGCCCTGGCACAGGGTGCCCAGAGAAGCTGTGGCTGCCCCTGGATCCCTTTGAGTGCCCAAGGTCAGGCTGGACATTGGGGCTGGGAGCAGCCTGGAACAGTGGGAGGTGTCCCTGCCATGGCAGGGGTGACACTGAATGGGCTCTAAGACCCCTCCCAACCCAAACCATTCTGTGATTCCATGATTCTCAGGCACCAACAACCCTGAGTCATAGCAAAGACTAAACCAGAAYGGCAAAGAACCTCTCACAACAGGACCAAGGCGTCAAACATGAGGTTCACCTTCATTTAGTTATTTTCTTTCCCCACCCCATTTTCCCTACTCTTTTCCTTGAAATGATGGTGATTTTGGCAGTACTTCATCCCCAGTTGTTCAGCTCCTGCCAGAGCAACACTGTTCATAAAAGCAGAAGGTGCGGAGATTGTAAAAACTCAAGAAAAACAGAGCTGATTTGCCAAAGCTGGAGATCCAGTAATGCCAACAGTTTAAATCAAAACTYGAGCCCATTGGCATGCACTAGCCCCATCGCCTGAGCCATGTTTTGTTTGGAGTAGTGCAGACCTGAAGCAAACAGGAGCTCAGCTCARTTGTTCAGCAGGGCTCAGGTTTAAAAGCCCAGTGCAACTTGTCTCAGTCCACATGCAACATCTGGGGTTGAATCCATGTGCTTCTACAAGCATTTTTTCCTAAAATTTTCTTGGAAAAACTGCAAAATGGCAATGCAATTGCTGCAAACCAAGGTGAAAAGGAGGAAAACAGGGATCTTACCAAATCCTGGGGCTCCAGGCAGGGCGAGGGGTGGCTGCTTCATGACAGGCGGCAGCGCGGCCGGGAGCTGGTAACCCTGGAGCTTCAGTTTGATGAGTTTCATAGCGATGGAAAACTCCAACGGATCCATCCTCCCATCATTGTTCATGTCAGCTAGAGCCCTGCAAAACACCATGCTCTGACATTCACATGGGGCAAGCAGGAATTGCAGRCTCTGCCCTAGAACAGGCTCACGTGGGTATGGATATTCAAGGGAGGAAGGGGCTGGAGCCCCAGGAGCGGCTGAGGGAGCTGGGAAAGGGGCT
>NW_026625221.1:0-1383 GCF_030028575.1 Malurus melanocephalus | reverse complement strand
GCTGCCCAGGGAGCTTTGGAGTCCCCATCCCTGGAGGTGTCCCAGGAAGGGCTGGAGGTGGCACTGAGTGCTSKRGGCTGGGGACAAGGTGGGCATCAGGCACAGCTGGGACTCCATGGGCTGGGAGGGMATTTCCAGCCTCAGGGATTCTAAGATTCTCACTAATTTTCACCCAAAATTATGGCAAGCCAAAAATAAGGTACTGTTTAAACTTAGAGCTCTCTGATTTGTTTCCAGGGGTGATTAATAAATTTTAAAGTTGCTYTCCAACTCTTGGAGGAATTACAACAAAGCGTCCAGAGAAAGACAAATATAGGCACACAAAAACATTCCAAAATCCCACCAATGAAAGCACAGGGTCCTCAAACGGCACCACAGAAAAGCAAATCACTGTAAATCCATACTTCAACTACACGTAAATACAACATTCCTGAAATCTGTGTCTCCCCTCAGTACTGCTCCATCTGCGAGTGTGCAAATGTGTTTTCAATTAAACAATAGCACTCAAGATGAAACATTGAGCCTAGGCCTTGAATAGGCTTTCAGGGAAAGGAGTCTGACTTAAACAGTCTGCTTTTTGTTCCTTCCTTTGCTAGTTAAGAAAACCCAGCTCAGCAGGGAATAGGGGTGGGAGCTTGGGGGGAGAGCAGCAGGAAGAAGAGTGTCAGTTCCTGCCACTGCACACCAAAAAACCCAGAGCAATTGCATATAAATCACAGAATTAGCTGGAAACTTATTTTTAAACATTATGCTTATTTCCTGATATTTGTTTGAAGAATTCAGCACAGAGTTTAGCATTGGAATAATAAATTTAAGTTTATGTATTTATTTATATGTCTTGGATGTGCCAACACAAAGGCCTGGGCAGTGTGGCTGAACTAGAGCTTTATTTTATCATCTGATCAAGTCCCTCTCAAGGAAAGYCTTTGTGCAACTAAGTGGAAAGCTATCCCAAAAGTAGCCCAGTGAACAAACAGCTATTTACAATTGATGCTTATAAAGGGAGACAGCCAGGTAAAGGCAGTGGCAAAATGCAAAGCCCCCCAATCCAAAAAAAAAACCCCAAAACTTGAAAATCTCYACAGAGAGGCAGAGCCCAGCAGGGACTGGCACAGCTTTAGGTCCCAGCGGCATCCGAGACAGTCCAAACCGCCTCAGTACCCTTACTAAACTATTTTCAGTGGTGGAGYTGCCTTAATCCACCAGTTCTGATGTCATGGGACTAAATAATAGAAATTAAAATTCAGGAGCAGCATTTAAAGAAAGTCTGGAGGGGAAAGCATCAACACTGAAGGTTAGATACAGATATCCTTAAAAACTATGTGCTGACAGATGCTGGATCACAGAATCCCAGACTGGTTTGGACTGGGAGGGACCTTAAAG
>NW_026625220.1:8620-17459 GCF_030028575.1 Malurus melanocephalus | reverse complement strand
TAGCTCTGCACATAGTGCAACTTCTCCATGAAGTTTTCACAGCCAGCAGAGGTGTCAGCAGTCTTAGCAATAGTTTTGCCTGGCAGCAGCCAGAAATGCTCCACTGCACTACTGGGCATTCTCAGAAATCAGCCAGTCCAACATTAAAGGAAGATCACAATAGAAATAGAAAGCCAACACACCAGGTTTGCAAGAATGTGAGAGGATTTAAATTATAGTGGAAAAAAGCAAACTAAAAGCAATCAGAACTGGCTATATTTATTAGGTTGCTCCACGTCAATGGCATTGTTCATGGCATTTCTAAAACTATGACGTCAAATGTTCATGGCATTTCTAAAACTAATAAAGGAACTGTATAAAAGTATGCCTGTCCTTGTAAAGAAAAGGAACAGGAAAATATTTTCAAATCTCAGGAAAAAGAATTTGCACATACTATGCAATTAAACTCTGAAATTCCAGCAGACAGCTGATGGCATCGGTTCCAAGAGCAAACACACCAAGTTTCTGAGGGAATGATTCAGTGTGCTCATAGTGGTTGTTTCACAGAATCTACAGGTCAGGAAGTCAACAGACAGAAGGAATATTGTGCATCAGTTGTGTAGACTGCCGTGAGGAAAACTGCTCCTAGTGTCAACATTGCCCAGCTTTGTGGTCAGCCAGGTGGAGACTTCTCAGTCTCTTCTTCTTTTCTGTTCTTTGTAAGGTGCCCTGTACTTGTGGGATGGAGATAGGGGGGTGGGGAGACTGAGGGCAAGAAATAAAGGAATTCTTTATAACTCACAGATTGTGAGATGAGCATGGGGACAGCAATGTTGGCACAATGGGATTACCTCACTGGATGATTGCGATGTCACCAGGGGATCATTGTGACTTCAACACCCACAGTGTTTATATCGGGGCGAGCACCATGTCAGAGTGGCTTCAGTCTGCAATCATGGAAAGCAACTCCAGCTCCTCACTCTCCTCATGCTGCTGTGCCAAATGTAACGCAGCCACAGAGACACAGCCGGGAGCTTTGCCCGATATCCCCAACCAAACACCCACAGCTCCCAGCACGGCCCCCGCCAGCAGCCTCGCCAGGCCCGTGCCCAGGGAGGGWTTCCTGTCCACCATCTGGGCAGAGCTTTTCGGCCGATTCATCCCCCGCCTGCTCCAGATCCTGTCGGAAATGTTGTGGGGCCGGCAGCGGGAGCCAAAGGCCATAGGGAGCAGCGGCCGGGCTCGATCCGCCGAGGATGGGCCGGGAACAGACGGAGTCATGGCACCCGGGCACACCGGGATCGGGCAGGGAACAGACAGAGCCATGGCACCCGGGCACACCGGGATCGGGCAGGGAGCAGACAGAGCCATGGCACCCGGGCCCACCGCGACTGTGCCCGCTGAGGACGAGCCGGGAGCAGCCGGCCCCGCTGCGAGCCCCGGGCAGCGCTCAGCCGTGTGTACCCCCGTCCCAGGGCAGGTGCGGAGCCCGGAGCCGCAGCAGGTGCTGGYGACAGCGGCAGCTGCCCTGGCGACATTGGCGGCTGCCCGTGCCGAGGCCCGCCGCCGCAACCACCATCCCTCCCCGGCTGGGAGCTGCCACAGCCACCACTGCTCCCCGGCCGGCAGCCACCATTCCTCCCCGGCCGGCCACAGCCACAGCTGCGGCCACCGTTCCTCCCCGGCCGGCCACAGCCACAGCGGCAGCCGTCATCCCTCCCCGGCCGGGAGCCGCCATCCTTCTCCCGCCAGCCGCCGCCGCCGCAGCAGCAGCCACCCTCCCCCCTCAGCCGGCAGCCGCCATCCTTCTCCAGCCGGGAGTCGCCGCAGCCGAAGCCGCAGCCGTCGCCGCAGCCGCCACCCGTCCCCTGCCAGCAGCAGCAGCAGCAGCAGCAGCAGCAGCCGTTCGTCCGGGAGGCTCCGGCGCCCTCGAAGGAGGAGAGCCCTCACCCCCGAGTACCCCCCGGAGCCCCGCAGGAACAGGCGCCGCCGCCAACGGCAACGCAGATGGTCCAGGTTCAGGAGAAGGCGATAAAAACTTCTCAGTCTTTGACAGAGAATCTGGCTCTGCCTTCTCCGCCTTTTCAGATGAACCCTGATCCTCGTCCGAGAGCTCCTAGAGCACCAAGGCTGCAGGAAAGGCTCCTGAAGCCATTGTTACAAACACATATTACAGTCTTGCCTTTCACAAATATTAAGATGAGTGCTATGTGTACAATATTGTCTTATTTGTAGAAGAAGTTTAGTTATGCAGACATAGTTGTGAAAATTATGACTTTCTTTTGTAATTCAGATATAGTTGTAGAATACTTGTAGTTAAACTGAAGTATTATGATTTGTGACTTAAACATTTCCACAAAGGACATTTTTCATATTATAGCAAAACTATAAAAAGGTGCAAGGAAAGTCACCAAAAAATCCCTGAATGAGGCCCTGGCAGCAGTTGTCCTTAGAGATAAGCAGCAGCTCAGAGCTGGGGAAAAGGATGCATACATTCACAAAGAGATCACGATGTTTAACACCTTCGGGGTGGGGAGGCCATCACCCCAGGACTATCAGCTGCCAGGCCAGCACAGACCCTGACATCGAAAGGGTGGGGGTGGAAGGAACAGAGGCTTTGGGATGTGTAGTGAAAAGTCTCCVGTCAAGAGAGCTCATGGAACATCCAAAGGAACCTCGCTGATGGGACCCCCCAACCTTCAGACAGCCATGTCTGCAATGGACAGGCCAGGGGTGTCGTGACCCATCAGGGCCCCTGCTATGGACACTTCTCCATCAACAGGGACCATCTGCTGAAACTGCGGAACAGGGGTCACACACACGACCCCAGGAGCATAAACATCATCACTGCTCATGCTCTAAAAAGGTGGATCCACGTTAAACAGTTCCTGGACAAATCTGAATATCCATAAATGCCTATGAATAAGCATTAGGCTGATGCAATACGAAACGTATTTAAAGATGTCTCCTGTCAATAGCCGGTGTGCCTCTGTCAGATTGACAAGCACCCGGCATCATATCCTTTTGCTTTTATGTACCCTATTGTCATTTATTAAAATTTTAACAGGAGAGTGAACCTCTTTTTTCATAGCCATGACCATGGAACAGTTTCTGGGAAAGCTCTTTGGTGCTGCAATGCTGCTTCCAAAGGTGTCAGGATTGAAAGACTGATCAGATGGGTGTGTGTGAGACAGGCTGGAAGAATTGCTGGCTTGGAACATTCTGGATGAATGTGTGTGTGAGGAGGCAGGGCATTTCAGGCCTTGCCTTTGTTTGCACCAGTTCCATACCCTTTTGAGTTTGGTCCCACCAGCACTTAACTCTTTGGGTACTGACTGCACCGCTTTGCTAAGGAAAGGTTTCAGGAAGGGGCACCACTGAGACCAAAGAGGTGATTGCCAGGTAAAGATCATCCTGTAAAACTGGAGAGTGTCTGCGGTATGCTTGGTTTGCTCTAAGAGCTGTACTTCTAATATAGATGTGTGACCTTACTGCTGCCTCTACAAAAGGCTCCTTGGCCAACTTCTGCAAGATTCAGTGATGGATAAAGATATTCAATGTAATAAATTCAAATGATGAAATCAAAGGAGAGGCAGGTAAAAACCAGGCACACTTCATAAATGAGTGAGTCATTGCCTGTGTATTTATGAAATTACCTGTCATGAAAATTAATCCACAAACACCAGAGGTTTATGTCCAAAAAGGAGACAGAAGAATCCTGTAACTTTATTCAAAAAAAGGGAGAGGCCATGGGGCATTTCTATGGGGTCTCTCAAATTGTTAGTGGATGTAGCCTCCTTTTTATCCCAATTTCCCGGCCACATTGCCCTCTCTTCCCATTGGCAGAGGTACTTGAGAGGTACAGACTATCTCCCGAATCACACCCCCTTTCTAATGTCCTTTTTCTTTGTGTCTCTGTTGTTTTTCTCTAAGTTCAGGGATTTAGCACAGCCTTGGGTCAGTAACAGTGTGTGTAATTGGTGGAATTCCTATGCAATTTATGGTTCCTTGCATTGCTCCTTTCACCTATCAGTATCTGTTCTTATCGACCAACAAGCCCTGCAAATTGTTTGTAAAGACACCTCCCCTCATTCCTTTTATTACCTATCAAACATTACCTAAAAACAAGTTTAAAAAATGAGTTGGTGGTTGGTTGGGGTTTTTGTTGATTTTATTTTTGGTAAACCCCCTTGTCTTAAATGTTCATGGCCATCCTGGAACATGGTGTTCTTACATCATAAACAAGGGCTTTGCAGGGAGTGACCAGCTCCCAAATGATCTGCTACCCTGGTCTTTCTCTCTGTTTCCCAGGAATGAACTATTTCAATGGATACACTCATTGGAGTCTCAGTGGAACATATGCTTCTCAAGATCTCTCAGGCAAAAAGGAAAAATCACTATTTTGTGCACAAAAAAAAGGAGGTTCTGGTAAGCATAAGGACAGTCAGGGCTGTGACATAAGAGCTCCTGATTCAATGCTCTCCTGTTCCTAGCTGCTTTGCTCATATTTTATGGACAATTCCGGACAGGGGCTGCTGCTGACAGGGTAGAAGGGATGTCTCAGTCTCAGCCACAGCAGCTCAGTGTCCACAGTAAAAAAAAAAAAAATAAAGCAAACAACCTTAGAGAACCAAAAAATCCTTTTTTTCATTTGAACTGATTTTCAATGCCCAAGTCGAGTTTTGGCAGGCAAGGGAACGTCTCCTGCACAGCGTGGAGTCAAGGCTTCATTGCCAAACCACCCATCACCACATTGCACTGACCCAGGATCAGCTACAGGCTCTCCACAGGCATTTCTCCTGTTCCAAGGGATCTGGTGCTGATGCTGTTTTCACTGTTTTTCACCAGCTCTGGGTAGTTCATTCAGCTCTCCTGAAGAGCTGGACACATGGTGAATCTCAGGAACAATGTTCCTGTTTATATCCACAGGGCTGTGCTGCAGTGGTTCTACATCCTGTCCCAAAATCCATAATTCCTTAACTGGAGTTTGAATTTTGGGTTGTCTTACATCTGTGAATGTGCTTGTGCTTCTGCCAGGGGGACATGGTAGCAAGTGTCAGAATAATAGCAAGATATTAAAAAGAACAGAGGCTTTATTAGAAATATGTTCAGCAAAAACCCAAACTAACAAACCATAGTAGCTAATGATCTTGCAGTCTCAATGCAAAATTACTTCTTTCACAGTAGAATACTGTGACCTAAAAGCTGTGAAATATCAATATTTTTGAGTTACAGTACCAGTTAAAAAAACAAAGGAACAGCACAAAAATGTTTAGTTTCAAAAGTATACCTAAATTTGAAAACATGACAATTATTATTTTTCCCTGAAGCGTAATACTAAATATATTTTTTTTGTTAACAAATACATTGGAAACCTAAGACTTAAACATCTTTTGATGATATGGTGATTATTAATCAAGAAATTCTTCTTTTGATCTTCCTTTGATCCATCTATAATACCTAACCCCGATCTTATGCAGTTTGCCAGTTCGTTTTACAACAATTCCTCACCTTTACTCACATTCCCAACTTTGTGTTTTAGTTCTGAAAATCAGTTTATTAGAACTGAACCATGCAGCAACCTGCTTTGACTCTGATGGCACGTTTCTAGAATGAGACTTGTTTTGTATCCAATTTTGTTAGAACAAATAAAATTCTGGGGCAAGATGTTGAACTGTTCTTGTGTGCCAAAGTAAATAAATAAAAATCCATGAGGCCAGGTTGTATTGAAGGGCAGATGAGTGGAATTACGAGGTGGCTAAAACTCAAATATTCTTGAAGCCATAAGGCTGAAGTCTGTCTCCTCTCATATGGGAAGAAATTAAAGAGAAAGCAAACCAAATACCATTATGAAAGTTTGCCTTATTTTTGGCCGCACAAAGCAGCTCAGCTGCCTGCTGGTGCACACAGCCCATGCATCAGCTGCTGAAGCATGAATTTGTTTCACTCCTCAAATGAAGCCGAAATCACTTTGGGCAAGTGGTGAACCCATACACATTTATGGTGTCAAACATGTTTTATATTCGTGTCTGTTGGTGGAACTTGTGCTGCCTGGTTAGGCAGCATGTCCTTGGGTAAGGTTGATTCTGTTTCTGGCCTGACAAAGTTATTTCTAGGGGAAATTTTTTTTTTTCTTCTTACCTGGTGTGGAATTTTTGCCTTTCTTGGAAATGGTGCTGTTTTTACTTTATTTTTACCATTGTTTAGTGAATTATGAACAGAAAATGATAGCAATCAGCCAAGGCATAAACTGTGGCAAAGCCTCCTTCAGCTGCAGTAATAGTAAAATTTCAGGTGAGTCCACAGTACTGTGGTGTGAATAAACACAAATGCTGCCTGGTCACTGATCAGGGCTCCAGCCTCATGCACAACTTCCTACATGGTCTTCATAACTCAAAAGTTCCTTCAGTTCAGGCTTCTGGAGAATCTGTTCTTTTCCTGCTTTGAGACGAAATTTCCAGATGCTTGAATGAAAGTGTATTTCCCCAAATTTTTCTGGAGGCATGCAATCTACAAGATTTTGACGTGCTGGTTTTTGTGAACTATGGTAGCAGGGGAATGTATTAGCCACACTCATCATCTCTCCACCAAGCTCCCACCTAACATGGGTAAGCACTTCTGCGATTTGTCTTCTTTTCAGGCTAAATTGTGCATAGTAACTCATGTCCAGCAATCTACAGCTGAGCTAGAATTAATTCAGGAAAACAAGTGCTGTCTTCAGGAATCACTTCAGCAGTTTCCCAGAGCATGGGCCTTTGGTATGCTGCTGTTGGGATGCTCTTGGCTGATAAGACAAGGGAGATAAACCTTGAGAACATTAATCCTGCCACAAGGAACATCAGCTGCATCATAAATAGGAAGGTATCACACAGCTGAGGTTGGTTTCAAACCATCAAGGATGTTTTAAAAATCGTATTCCACTGATATGTCTGTGTATGGCGTACGCCTAAATAAGTTTAATTCTCCCCACTCCCTAAGCGGAATCCAGTGGTGACACCATTGAGCATTGCCTGGCTCTGGGCTCTCACTCCTTCCATCCCTGCCAACCCTCTTTCCTTCCAGAAAAAGGAGAAGAGAAAAAATTCATTAGACTATAGTAATTAAAATCTTTGAGTGTGTCTTTCATTTCTGTCAGAATTATCAACCAAATTCACTGTGTAGAGTAAATGAGAATTCAAATAATATAATCAAATTTATGTAACAACACTTAAAAAATAATTTGAAAAAGAAAATGAGGCAATGCCATGAATGGAAAATAATTATTCTGGTTTATTTCACACTTTATGGAATTCCCCACTGCCAGCAACTGTTTATTGATTTGCTTTATGAACTTATAGCAGAAGCACAGTCCAACAACAAGGGCACTTGCCTAAAGGCACTTTTGTTCTGTTGTTTGCTTCTCATTTTCTGCATGTGGAATGGCAAAGAGGCAAAAAATGTAACTTGTGAGGAACTTTATGACAATGACACCACAATGACTTGCCCAGGTGATGTGATGGTAGCAAATYGAGAACCATTTAATGAGGAAAGCCAAAGCTAGGTTAAGGCATTTTTAGCTAAATGCAGTTAATACAAAAGGGTGATAAATAAAAACAAAAATCATGGTCCTTCTGCTTACTCTCTTCTTTTTCTCCCAATATTCCTTGAAAAAACTTTTTGAGATATTTCAGGACAGTAAATTCAGGCTAATTTGGGAGAGTTCCTGTGGCTGGGGGACTCATTAAATCTTTGGCAAGAAAAATTTTGATGCCCTCTGGTAGATGGAATAAAAAAACAGTGAAAACCCACTAGGTGAGACCAGCATGTTTTCTGTGATTTCTATGATTTCTGTGAAGCACAGACAAACTGGGTCATCTCAAGCGGGGTTTTCACTCAGTTAATCACGAGTCTCTGCAGTGAGGTATCCCCTGTGAGCTACTCCCATGTGGTGGGTGAGCATCCATCAAGGCAGTGAACAATGTGAGTTGAATCATTTGGGAAGAAATTAAATGTTCTTGCAACTTCCTTGCCTGTGTTGTCCAGGTTGTGGGTGGCTCCAGTGCAGGTTTATATGGGGCAGGTTCTGTCTGTCTTTGTCTGTCTGTGGACACTCCCAGGGCTGGATGAGCTGCCCTACATTCCTTTGTGGAAGGGGCAGTGGGAAGCTTTGCTGAGCAAAGGCTCCCCAGCAAGTGCAGTCTGAATGCAGGATCCAGCAGAAGCCAACCAGGAGAGAACCTGTGTCTGCTGAAGCTGATTGACCAGCAGCTCTTTCTGGCACTTACTGGCTCAGTCCCTTAATTTGGCGATTTGGGATTCACCCTGTGCCAGAGAGAAGGAACTCCCTAATCAGCACTGGGAGAAGCAAGGGAGGCTTCTCACAGCCCTTGTGGGATCTCAGCAGGAGTGAAGGCTGGACCTTCACAGACCAGGAAGAACCTTTACCATGCCAGATTTAAAAACATATTCCAAGAAAGGAGGAAGCCAATAGGAATCACCTCTGCCAAGCCCCATGAAATTTCTGTTTAAAACTATATTCATGTTTACAGTAAACTGCATAGGGCTAATAGTTCCTCACACTTAAACATTGTGTTTGAGACTTCATGTTTATCTAAGTTGTGTTGCCTACAGTGGTGTAGAAGTAAAGCAATTCAAATGCATCCAAAAGGCATGATTTTTTCTTTTTTCCTCATGGCACAGTTGAGGAACTGAGACACAAGGGTTGACCAGGCAGAAGAACTTTGATGGGAAAAAAAGATGTGAAAAGGCTTCTCTCACGTCTCTTCTGTCTGTTTGCACAGAGAAGACCCTGCAACCTTTTAGGTTTCCTGCAAATGTTCTTTTATTCTTCCCTAATTATACAAGACTAAGCATATTTAAG
>NW_026625220.1:0-6435 GCF_030028575.1 Malurus melanocephalus | reverse complement strand
AATTTCACCATGTCTAACTTCTACCACAGCCAACCTTTTAAAAATCCTTCAGTGAAAGGTGACAGGTATGTGGTACTTCTTCCGTATAGAACAAATTTTCCACTATAAATTCACTCACATTTATTGGTAAACCTCTGTCCCTTGTGAAATTGGCCTCTTAAGCATTTCATTCTCTCAGAGAATGGTGAATAGCTCTTTTTTTAAGRCACAAGTACCCTGTTTCACTGACYYAATACCCATAAGGGCTGTTTCTGATTCTGTGTTTTGATGGAGRTTTATGTCCCATATTTAATGACCGTCTGTCACTGTTGAGAACTGCAGACACAGCAAGAAAGTTGCTGTCCAGAAATGAAAGATAAAGGGAAAATAATATTTTTCTTGGACATGCTGTGCATCTTTGGAATTCAATACCAGACAGAACAGGAGAAAAGAGAGGAGAAAAGAAGAAAAAGGATTATCGCAGGTATAATATATTTTCACTATATTTAGCCTACAGCTAGACAGCAAAAATCCACAGACTTAAGCACTGTTCATTTCCCATCCTGGAAGAGTTTCTCGTTCTTTCCCCTGGAAATAGAGTATACATTGGGTGGCTGTGTTTCATTTCCTATGGGGTGTTTTTATTTGGGAAAAAGCACAGGGGGCTGATGCAGCGAAGTTGTCAGGGATGCTGAGTGTAAGGGCAGGGAAACCATACAAGTGGCAACAGTGGGAATGCACTGGCCATTCCTGTGCCAGGTTTTTGTATCAGGTGCATTTGTTTGCAGCATGGCAGTCACCGAATAAAAGCATGGAATCCTCCTTGAAACTTGGAATATTTTGTTCCTCTTCTGTATCATTCTCTTGGTAAACAGTATGGAGTGTTGCTGTGTTCCAGTGGGATGGTCACAGCCHTTTAAATGTAGTTTGAAGGCTTCCTATGAGGTCAATGTAAAGGAGAAAGCTCTAGGATAAGGTTATATTGTTAGTTCTAGTTGTCTTTTAAAGAATTTTGCATTTTTAATGGTTATTAGAGAAGATTAGCACACCAGACTCCTAAAATTTGTAAAGTCAAACAGCATGAACACTCTGTGTTCCATATCCTTGTATCTTTGCACATGTACATTTTCTGTCTCTGGTAGTGTGTGACATAAAAAAGAAGATGATTTCTGGTTTATTTATACCAAATTGAATATGTGGAGTACTAGTGACTAAATAGCACTCTTAAGTATTGCAATTTTATGTAAAGTTAATAATTAAAAAAAAAAAAAAATCACATCTAAGGGGGTCTCCAAACCCACATGTAAATAAAATACGATGAGGTTTATCCTGAGCCATTTTGGTAACTGTTTGACAGCACCTGCTTGGAGATATAAAACTGGAATTATGACTTAGGAAACAGATCAGCCTGTTAGTRGAATTACTGCTCTGGAGAYTCTGCTCTGACAAATCATATCAGCTCTTTATGGTGTGTGGTGAAGCAGCAGTGACCCAGCAGTAGGTCATCCCACTTGAATTGATTGTGAATTTAGATATTTCATAGCAGTGTTTTTGAAGATCATTTTGTTCCCAGAGNTCACAAAATTCTGCCTTTGCAGGATGATTACTGCACCTCAGCCCTGAAGGGTGTTATTTTGTTTTGACATGTATTCTAATCTCAGCAATCAAGGAATTTGTTGCTGTTTTCTGTGTCACCACAAATCAGTTGGGGTAATTTTGAAACAGATTTCAGTGGGGGAAAGTGCAGAGTGGAAGCATCCAGGATTCCCAGACTGCCTGCCTGCTGTGTAACCACTGCACCTCTGCACTCTGAAGGATCACATTTTTCAGCTCTTTTACTGCAAGTGACACAGACTGGCCCACAGCACTGGAGCACCACTGTTAAGAATAATTTCACCATGTCTAACTTGTACCACAGCCCAACCTTTTAAAAATCTTTCAGTGAAAGGTGACAGGTATGTGGTACTTCTTCCATATGGAACAAATCTTCCACTATAAATTCACTCACATTTATTGGTAAACCTCTGCCCCTTGGGAAATTGGCCTCTTAAACATTTCAATCTCTCAGAGAATGGTGAATGGCTTTTTTTTTAAGGCACAAGTACCCTGTTTCACTGACTCAATACACAAAAGGGCTGTTTCTGATTCTGTGTTTTGATGGAGGTTTATGTCCCATATTTAATGATCATCTGTCACTGTTGAGAACTGCAGACATAGCAAGAAAGTTGCTGTCTGGAAATGAAAGATAAAGGGAAAATAATATTTTTCTTGGACCTGCTGAGCATCTTTGGAGTTCAATACCATATAGAACAGGAGAAAAGAGAGGAGAAAAGAAGAAAAAGGATTTTTGCAGGTATAATGTATTTTCACTATATTTAACTTACGGCTAGACAGCAAAAAACCACAGACTTAAGAACTGTTCATTTCCCATCCTGGAAGAGTTACTTGTTCTTTCCCCTGGAAAAAGAGTGAGTATACATTGGGTGGCTGCATTTCCTTTCTTATGGGGTGCTTTTATTTGTGAAAAAGCACAGGGGGCTGATGCAGTGAAGTTGTCAGGGATGCTGAGTGTAAGGGCAGGGAAACCATACAAGTGGCAACAGTGGAAATGCACTGGCCATTCCTGTGCCAGGTTTTTGTATCAGGTGCATTTGTTTGCAGCATGGCAGTCACCAAATAAAAGCATGGAATCCTCCTTGAAACTTGGAAGATTTTGTTCCTCTTCTGTATCATTCTCTTGGTGAACAGTATGGAGTGTTGCTATGTTCCAGTGGGATGGTCACAGCCATTTAAATGTAGTTTGAAGGCTTCCTATGAGGTCAATGTCAAGGAGAAAGCTCTAGGATAAGATTACATTGTTAGTTCTAGTTGTCTTTTAAAGAATTTTGCATTTTTAATGGTTATTAGAGAAGATTAGCACACCAAACTCCTAAAATTTGTAAAGTCAAACAGCATGAACACTCCATGTTCCATATCCTTGTATCTTTGCACATGTACATTTTCTGTCTGTGATGATGTGTGACATAAAAAAGAAGATGATTTCTGGTTTATTTATATCAAATTGAATAGGTGGGGTACCAGTGCCTAAATAGCACTCTTAAGTATTGCATTTTTATGTGAAGTTAATATTTTTTTTAAAAAAATCACATCTAAGAGGGTCTCCAAACCCACATGTAAATAAAATACGATGAGGTTTATCCTGAGCCATTTTAGTAACTGCTTGACAGCACCTGCTTGGAGATTTAAAACTGGAATTATGACTTAGGAAACAGATCAGCCGGTTAGTGGAATTACTGCTCTGGAGATTCTGCTCTGACGAATCATATCAGCTCTTTATGGTGTGTGGTGAAGCAGCAGTGACCCAGCAGAAGTCATCACACTTGAATTGATTGTGAGTTTAGATATTTCATAGCAGGGTTTTCGAAGATCATTTTGTTCCCAGAGGTTTTCTGCTATTATTGAGGACTGTGAGTTGATATTGGGGATAACACTTTATTATATTCATTAATTATATGGATAGTGGGGAATGAGTGCACCTTCACTGCATGTTCCTGCTGTGGCTGACCAGGCATAAGCATGTTTTGTCTCAAACATTCTGATTGTTATGGCAGGAAAAAAGTGATTAGAAGAGAGGGTCTGTTCTGGCAATTGACAGGGGCGATTTAAAGAACACAAACACCAATGGAAAGAATGGTCTTCCTATACCATGATTATTAAGGCAACACAAAAGTAAAATTGAATCCRATAAAACTACACTCTTTGCTTTAGCAACAAGCAAAAATAARCAAGGTAAWRCCCCTAATAATTACCATACAAGAGAAAGATCCATCGCCAGTGGCCTGAATACTTTACCATCATCCCCACAGTTCACAGCGAGAACCCCGAGAATCCTTCCTGGCACTGGGAAAATCCTGCACAGTGCTGAAGTCTCTAGGTGAGGTCTCCAAATTCATCCCGAAGGTGGGTCCAGCTTTTATAGGCCCAAATCAGCAAATCAAAGTGACTTGATTAAATTTTTAGCACAGAAACTCCTGGATCTGATGACATGCTTCCCGACCAGCCAGGGCAGGCCTTGGCCAGAGCCCAGGCCTCAGCTGTGAGCATTTACCTTTAAAATATTCTACAAACATAACCTGTTCATGTCAATTGGGAAAATTTCTTAAAATGGTACCCACACAAGGTTATGAACAGCTGGCACAAGCAGCCCAGTCCCCTGTTTTTAGTTAATAATCCCGATGGTGTCAGTCCCTGATGCGCAGGGTCCATCCTGAGTCAGCTCCACCCTCAGCTCATCGGGCTCTGGACATGGCGCAGCGCTGTCCTCAGACAACTTTCTGCTCTGCCTGGAGGCTTCAGCTCCGTGCCCACCCTCAACTCACTCCCTGGAGAAGGGCTCAAAGGGCTGCTTGTGACTGTGTGACAAAATGACACAAAAAATCCACTGTACCTGAGAGGCTGCACCAGGTTAGCTGTGAAAGGGAGCAGATCAGGCCCTGTCTCTCATTTCCTTCCCTTTATCTTTTGCTTTCTTTGTCTGACAATCCCAGCTCCAGACCATCCAGGATGACCAAGACGAGATCAAGATGGGCTCTATGAACTGGTGATATTCTGTGTTCTGTCACACAATAGTGTTCTGTCACTCCCTTCTCTGCCTTTATTCCTCTCCTCCCTTGCTCTGCCTGGCAAAGCACGGCTGTCCTGCTCTGCTCCATACTTGCTGCTCAATTTTTCTGTGGCAGTGGGGATTTTGTGTCCGTGAGCTGTGGTTTATGAGCTGTGGATTGTGAGCCAGCACCTTTGAGAAGGTCCTTGGCAGGAGCTGAGAGCTGATTGAAGTGCACTGAGCAAAAGCAAGAGCTCCTTAGTCACCACTTGTGAAAGCCTACTGTATAAAGATTACCTGTAAATATAAATTGTATAAATATAAATTGTTAGCCAGCAGCTTTTCAGTGTAGAAAGTGGGCTGGCTGCTGGAGTTAAGGAAATTACATAACAAAGCACAAGAGCTCCCTGATACTTCTCTGTGTTTGGGGTGAAGAGAATTTGTAACATCATGAGCATCACAGCCCCTACTGATGTGTAATGACAGGTCCCTCCCTCCACCCCCTTCCTTAATTAAACAAGTTAAACAAAATTGAACAAAGAAACCTTTGCTGGTTCCTTGTGCTATGTGAATCTTTCCTCCTGTTCAAACACTTGCTGGTGCCTCTTCCACAGGAATAGTCTTTCCTAGGACAAACTCTCCTTTTCTAGGGGAATGGTTGTTAAGAGAAATGGGTGCACGTGGTACAGTCTATTCCAGGACAGCCACAGCTGCCAAAAGGTTTCCAAGTCCTGGATTGGTGATTTCAGCCAGGCTGTGGGCAAACTCAAACTCCAAACAGCTGGTTCTAGGTGAGCCTGCACAAGCAGGACCAGAGGACCTCCACGGATCCCTCCCAACCTCAGCATTTTTGTGTGAGACCTCCTTTTTTCTGACTCCTGAAGCACTTGGGTGTAACCCTCATTTCTGCTGGCAAGGGTTCTGGGGCAGTGGATGATCCCAAAATCCTCCTCTAAAACTCATCACCAGACAACATCTCTGCAGCCCAGAACTGTGTATGTCAGACACAGAAGAATGAAAAGGTCATTCCACTGCAAACATCAACTACAGGAATGGCCAGGCAGGCCCAGGAACCACAGGAGCTCAGCTGGCAACAAAAAATTGGCACCTCCAAGGAGAAAGCCCTGACAAAGAAACTGCTGCCACAAAGGCAGGACTGGGCATGGCTTGGTTCCCTCTCTTTGTGGAGCTCAGCTGACAAGGAATGCTTTATGGCCCCACAGAGAGAGTTCTTGCTGGCATTGCCCATGGGCTCTGCAGCCTCACCGCCCTGGGAAATGCCCTTAGAGACCTGTGCAGGTGCAGATTGCACAGGGCCCTGTGCCAACAGCGGAGCCCCTGCACAGCTGCCATGGAGCTCTTGCCAAGCCCTGCCTTGGGCTGGCCTGGGGCAGTGTGGAGGGAAAGGTGGGCAGCAGAGCCTGGCACAGCCATACCTGGGCTAATGGGGCTGCTGCAGCTTCCTGCGCTTTCGTCCTCCTCTGTGCTCCATCTTCCTCCTCTTCCTTTCTGATTGTCATTCCCTCTCTCCTTCCAACCCTCTTCTCAATGTCTTTTTCTTCTGTTCTCATTCTCCTTTAGGGAACCTGCAAGCCTTTATCCCCAAAGTTTGATCAGACAGACAAAACCTCTATCTGAAAGAGTCAGTTCTATTTTAAACCAACTCAATCTCATTTTACCTTCTTGACTCGGAAAGGCTCATCAATGGTTCCACCTCTGTTAGGATCTCTGCTGGTCTTTCGAGGGTGTTTGGAGACAAAGCTGCAGGTGCCTGAAGCAGAAAGTTTGGGGGGTAAGTAGTGGTAAGAGACAGCCTGGAGGAAGAAGGGAGTGATTGCCATATGCCCCCATTA
>NW_026625219.1:14643-17248 GCF_030028575.1 Malurus melanocephalus | reverse complement strand
TGCTGTCCGAGTGTTCCGCACTTCCCCGCGTCTGTCAGCGCCGATCTGCTGCTATTATAAGATCACATTTAAAATTTTGATATCTGCTTTAAAAGGGCAAACCCTGCCAGCTGACAAATAATAAGTGGTCCTTTTGTATTCCGTTCCATTCCCATCCATTTTTCATGCCTTAGCAAGGTGAAGCTTTCCAATCAAGGAGCGGCAGCGTGGGCAAGTGCAGATAATACATTTTGATGGAGGTCTGTAATGAATATGGTATTTATGGAGACGCAAGTCATTAAAAGAGGCCTTGCATGGTTGTTGCACATTATTTTATTGATTTTTCCAAATGCACGGATCAAGGCGAGGATCATACTTTACAAGAAACRTTTCGGTTCCTAATCTTTAATTTGATAACACGCGGCGGTATTTGTTGGTTTGTGCCGTCGAGGGTTGGTGGGTTCATTGCCTGTGAATTCCAAACTCTGGGTGGGTTTTGGGGCACTGGGGAGGTTTGGGAASAGATGGAGATCACTGAGGTGTGTGCCAGGGTAGGGTGAGCTGATTCTGCTCAGTTATCACTGCTGTCACGGTGCGTCCTTTGCCCAGAGCTGCCCGCGGGGAGGATTTGGGGTGCTCTGTTCTGGGGCAGTCCCGAGGGTTTGGGGTGCTCTGGGGCAGTCCCGAGGGTTTGGGGTGCTCTCCTGGGGCAGTCCCGAGGTTTGGGGTGCTCTCCTGGGGCAGTCCCGAGGGTTTGGGGTGTTCTGGGGCAGTCCCGAGGGTTTGCTCTTGTTAGGAAAATTAATCCACAAGCACCAGAGGTTTATCTCCAAAAAGGAGACAGAGGAGTCCCGCAACTTTATTCGTGAATAAAGAGAGAAATCATAGGCATTTCTCATAGAGTCTCTCTCAAATTCATAGAGGACGCAGCCTCCTTTTATCCCAATTTCCCGGCAGCGGTTCCCTCTCTCTTTCCCCATTGGCTGAGGTACTTGAGAGGTACAGGCTCCCAAAACACCTGATGAAACCCCCCTTCTATCATCCCCCTTTCAACATCCATCTCTGTGTCTCTGCTCAGGGAGTCTATTAACATAAACTGGGGTAAGCCAATCAGTAGAATCCCCACCATCGAGGAACACCGTCCCAGCCTGCACAGAGCCACTCCCTGGTCACAGCTCTCCATGGACCGTGACCCTGTGGAGAGGAGCGCCAGCAGGGCACAGACTGAGATTTCCAACGGGATCCATATGGATGAGGCAGTGCCTCCATTGCTGCCGGATGCTATTGCCTTCCCACAGCATTAATGTAATTYCCAATGAATTTTCATGAGATGGAAACCTTTCCCACTCCCTGTCACACTCAAGCGAAATTCCTTTGGGTCTGCGATGTCTGCRTTAAACACCAGGTGACTGCCTGATTCTCGAGAGTATTTGATGATAAATAAAACACTCCTTTTGTCTTGGGAGCCATTATCCTCTSGCTGCCTAAGAAGGGTCTATTATTTGGTTTGCTGCTGACACCCTGCTTTCCAAGAACAATGTACATTATCATCCTTAAGTGGAGGAATCACGGTGCTTTATGGAAACCCAGATCTCTTACTCAACTTGAGATTTGTTGACCCAAATCTGCAGTTCCCAGATTTTCACTCCAGCGGTTTGCTCTCYGTGTCGGTTTTCTGAGCTCTGCTCCTGAGCTTGAACACTTCCATTCAGTAGCTCTTCTTTCCTCGTTCTGAATAAACATTCGCTTTTTGGGGTTTGCCATTTTTTAAAATTGTGTTTTCTTTGTTGTGGTTATTTTACAGAGCAGGGAAAGCTCCCAGGACTGGAGGTGAGATGTGCAGGGATGGGATGGGGTGCCCGGGGATGGGGTGCCCAGGGATGGGGTGGAGTGTACAGGGATGGGATGGGGTGCACAGGGATGGGGTGGGGTGTCTGGGATGGGATGGGGTGCCCAGGGATGGGGTGGAGGGCCCAGGGATGGGATGGGGTGCCCAGGGATGGGGTGGAGTGTACAGGGATGGGATGGGGTGCACAGGGATGGGGTGCTCAGAGATGGGATGGGGTGCCCAGGGATGGGGTGCCCAGGAAAGGGCCCCTGCTCAGCCTTGGGATGCTCTGTCAGGACAGAAGTGGTGACAGCTGGAGCAGGGGGTGAGTAGGTCCTGGCAGGGAACAGTGAGAACATTTCAAAGGTGTCAGAAAGGCACTGAGGGAGCTCCTGCTGAAAGGGGGAGCCAGGAATGCCCYGTGAAACTGCCACRTGCTGAACAAAACCCMGGGATGAAGGRCTGAGCRCMTGGAGAAGTGTCCTGGTTACACTKGGGGCACTGGGATGGCTCAGGGCAGATCCCCTCATTTGAATGGTTCCACTACGCAGGAAAGCACAAGAATGGAAGAACTGTCAGTCCCCTTCAGCAGAGCACAGAAAAAAACCATAAAGGGCACAGCTGGAAACAGCCCAGCCATGGTGTGCTGCCTGCCCGAGCCACACTCAATCAGATGGAGTTTGTGACCAAAAAGTGAGAAATTCTATTGTCAGGGGAGCAAATGCCTCAGTGGGATTTTCAATTGCTCCTGCTGGAATTGCAGATGTTGCTGGGACAGAGCAGGAGGGGCTGGGCCCA
>NW_026625219.1:12183-12819 GCF_030028575.1 Malurus melanocephalus | reverse complement strand
GGGTGACATTGGGTGACATTGGGTGACATTGGTGCCACTGCCACTGCCCCGGGCTGGGCCATGGGGAGATCAAGGAACGGGCCCGGGGCACCTCTCGGGGTTTAAAAGGAACAAGGAGCTGCACCCCGGGACCAGCACAGGGTGAACAGCTCAGAGCAGCTCTGGGACAAGACTGGGAGTGCTGGGGATGCAAAGAGGACAGGGAGGATCCTCCTGGAGTTCCTAAAACCTTCGAATTCCATCTCCTGCTGCGGTTTGGCCTCTGTCCATCGCTGCCCCAATGCACGAGCACCACACGGGTGCAGCTGGGGCTGCTCCTCGTTCAGCTCAGCCAAAATTGCCCAAAAAATGGTGCAGCGCTGCAAACTGCTTCCTCATTGATCTGATTTGGACAATTTACTCGTCTGCTGGTTTTTTTGGTTTTTTTTTAACAGACGCCCTTGAAGCCAGCCTCACCATAGCAACACAGTTCATTAAAGCACATTGTAAATCAGCCTAATCTGGCAAAAGTGAACACATCGAGCCGGCCCTTCAACTGCAGCGGGGATTCAGGGGGTTCATCTCTGCGAGGCACAAAGAAATCAGCGGGATTTGAGATGGGCTCATCGGGAGAGGGTGGGCAGGGAGGGATGGAGA
>NW_026625219.1:5651-7965 GCF_030028575.1 Malurus melanocephalus | reverse complement strand
GCCCCTCTTTGCCAAGCCGATGAGCTTTAGGATTCGTATTTAAAGGGCTGGAAATTACATTTTGTTGCTTTGGCCTTTTCTCCCGTCTTTCTRGGGAAAAAGAGTTGACATGATTAATCTTTAGCTGAAAATTGAACTTTTACTTCAGAGAGCCTCGAAATAAAGTGTTAAAACATCATATTGTAGATTTCCAATGGAATGTCTATCCATGGAAGTGTTAAGTGAAAAATGGGAAGAATAGAAAATCTTAGGCATCTTCAATTTGCATTTGTGTTTAAGAAATAAGTAATTAAATGTTGTTTACTACCAGGCAGTGCCCAAACCCATCTTTCCACATGATATTTTGCTAAAATTACATTTTTTTGGACCTCATGTTTATCCTATTTGTAGCTGTGACTTGAAGGATTATTGGGCACTTTTTGTTCCAGGCTCAGAGGYGTTTATAGAGGATTTTCTGAACTTTATTTTTCCCTTAAGCTACTGCCCAATGTTTTGCATACCATAGCAGGACGTCACCTTCAAAAGATTTTCCGCCCCAAAATAATTGAAATATTTAAGAAAAGGTTCAGTTGTCATAGGAATGAATGCTCTAAACAGGGACACCTCTGAAACAGTTGGATCRAATTGTTCTCTTAATAGGATTTTTTAAAGTAATTAGATCACAAAGCTGCTTTTGTCTTYCCTCATTCAGAGCATGGTGTGACACTGCCAAACAAATTATTGTGAAAATAATAACTTGTTTATTTTAATCAGATATTGCCATTGGAATACTTTACCCGCTATCGTACAATTTTCAGTYGGATTCACACTGCAGAATTGTCTCACTTGATTCTTATCAACTCTGATTAATCTAATTTTCTGGGCATTTCACTCCAAGCTCCTTCAGCTGAAATTGTGATTTTGCTTTGATACCAGAGCCCAAGAGAAAGCCAAGCTTTGAAGGGGATCCTCTCTCGGATTAAAATGCAGATTTCTGAGAAAGTCTCATTTGAACCCGCTCAAAAGAAAACCAAACCACCTTCTTTTTGACATTGCCTTTTCTTCTCCCATCAGTTTTATGTTTCCAGAGCCTCTCTGCTGCTGTGAGGGTTCCCTGTGCTGTGCTGGGTGAGCAAACACAGCCCAAATTTGCTGGGATTGGGACCTGCAGGAGAAAAGGGAGCCAAGTGCTGGTGGCATGGTGTAAATGTGTCCTGGAGAAGCAATTCCTGGCTCTGTAATTCCTTCAGGAGGGCTGAGTTGCCTGGGAGATGTGTAGGGTGCTACAGAGACCATCTCCAACACGAGTGGGAAACGGGAATAGATTTAAAGTGGTCTCGAGCAAACAGTCGGGGTTTGAGCTCTGTAAGCAAATGAGAAAACCTGGGTGAGGTGAAATGAAATAGATCTGCTCCATTTGAATGAATTCAGAAGACTTTGTATTATTTATTGTTTCATTATACCATTTTCTCTTACTTTATTTCACRGCCAAAAGCCAGCAGAAACACTCGGGTGATGAAAAAGGAAGATTTCCCTGTGACAAAAGCTGGTGGATGACCTGATTGCAGGCAGGCTCCCTGCTGCTGCAGCCAAGAGCTGCGTGCACGGGGGAGAATTTCACAGAATCCTGGAATGGTTTGGGTTGGAGGAGAGCTTAAATCCCATCCCATTCCCTGCCAGGAGCAGGGACAGCTCCCACTGTCCCAGGGTGATCCCAGTGCCAATGTCCAGCCTGGCCTTGGGCACTGCCAGGGGCTGTTCCGGGGTATAAATCAGGGGCTGTTTCGGGGTATAAATCAGAGGCTGACCCAGGGTATAAATCAGAGGCTGACCCAGGGTATAAATCAGAGGCTGATCCGGGGTATAAATCAGAGGCTGATCCGGGGTATAAATCAGGGGCTGTTCCGGGGTATAAATCGGGGTCTGAAGGGATGGGCTGAGCCAGAGCCCTGTGCTGCTGTCACGGGAGACAATGAGGGACACAGTGCTGCCCATCCCCTGTGCCACAGGGCTCGGGAAAGGAGCAGCTCCGGGCACGGGGAGTGGTGATGGAGCTGGGATAACAAAAATGGGGAGTGGARCTGTCCTGGAGATCACAGGGGCTGCAGGGGCTCCATGTGGGTGAGGTTAAACTCAGGGGGGACCTGCACACCCAGCCCCAGCACTGACACCATGAGTCTGAATGAGACGGGATCTGTAGAAAGCAACTATTGTATTTATTACTATTACTATTCTTACTATTCTTCTTCTTCTTCTTCTTCTTCTTCTTCTTCTTCTTCTTCTTCTTCTTCTTCTTCTTCTTCTTCTTCTTCTTCTTCTTCTTCTTCTTCTTCTT
>NW_026625219.1:2980-4246 GCF_030028575.1 Malurus melanocephalus | reverse complement strand
GAGGAGAGGAGAGGAGAGGAGAGGAGAGGAGAGGAGAGGAGAGGAGAGGACCCAGGGCTCTGTTGTGGATGACAAGCCCCATACTTCCTGCGATTTTCATTTGGCTGCAGAAGAAAGGCAGATGGTCACATTGTGTGCCTTACCCAGAGCAAGGCGCCTGTTTATGCAAACCTTTGAAGATTTGGCAACGTGCAAATCCCAGGCTGGGGCAGCCCAAAACCACATTTGTGCAAAAGGCTCTGTGAAATGAAACAAAATAGTACAAGCTGTGGGCATTAACAGTCAACATGGAAACAACCCCCCAACCCCTGGCACATATGCTGGGGATTTTCGAGGATGGGCTGAGCGGGATCCGAAGGAAAAAGCTGCAGCTGCCCCAAGATCCCCCCAGCCTGTCCAATTAATATTCTTTCTCATTAAAACTGCCATTAACCTGCTTGTTAAATTACCATGTTTATTAATAAAAAAAAAACCTAAAACACACACATAGCCTGTAATGACAGAGCATCAAACAAGGAAAAAACGAAATGCTAATTTCAAGTGCAGGCGCGAAGAGGTCAGCAGTATTTTATCCTGTTATTACTGCCTCCTCCATATGGTTATATTTTCCATTTTGTTTTTTCTGTGACAAGAGGTGAGGACCCAGGAATGCATGAACATGATTAATTATTTTCAGAAAAATAACTTCTCAAACTTTTAAATTTTAAATGGAAGCAGGAAAAAAACCACTCGATGTGAGAAGCCCTGGAGAGTGGGCAGGGAAACAAAGGAGGTGAGAACACACATTGCAGCACGGTGTGGTTTATTCTTGCCTACCTGCCAGTCACTTCCCTTGGTGACAACGCAGAGAAAAAGCTGAGAAAATGCTCTATCACCACAGAATCACAGAATATCTGAGCTGGAAGGGACCCACAAGGATCATCGAGTGCRGCTCCTGCACCTGCACAGAACCCAAGAATCGCTCAGACAAAGGTTTGGGTTTGGTCTCCAGAATGAACCCTCTCAGCCTGAGCAGCCTCTCCCATTCCCTCAGCTCTCCCGATTCCAGGGCAGAAGGTTCCAGTCGAGCTCCATCCCAAATCTGCTCCCAGCAGCTGCACTGGTGCTGCTCCTCATCACCTGAAATGCAGAGTTCACAGATGAGATTTGGGGGACAACTGGGATCCACCTTTATTTGTTGAGACAGTCCAAATACCAGACATCAACTTTTCATCTGACCAGCCAAACAGCAAATTCTAGCTCTGCGGGGAAAACATCCTTTTCCAG
>NW_026625219.1:0-1152 GCF_030028575.1 Malurus melanocephalus | reverse complement strand
TTCCATCAAGAGTCTGTAATTATGATCGACTGCAGCAGTTTTATTCCCATAGTAAAGGATATCCATCACACTGGAGGATTTTTAGAGTACTTTGGATTCACTTACATAATTTTCCCTGCAAAGGCTGTCGTGAGGAGTTGGATAACAATGATGAAAGGATCCTTTTTTCTCTTTAGCATTACGCAGCGTACGAAATGCAGCACACATGTTTCTGTGGAGCAGCTTGGCATTTCTTTCCTAAAAGACCGAATTTTCCGAATCCACATCATAATTTAAATATGCTGCATTTCCAGTAAGAATTCGGTTCCACCCAGCTCAGTAAAATTTGTGTCACCCTGTAATCATATTTAATAACATTGCTAAGAATGAAAGCCTGGTTCCATGCCCTGAGTGCTGCACTAACAGAGATGTAGGAAAAAACCTTTAGGGAGTGTGAGCCAGAGAGTGGAGCCTCGCTGGGAACAATGTCAATGGAAAAAAAAAATACCGGTGTGTTTGTGTAAAAAAGTTAATTTGCTGTATAAATGAGGGAAAATAAACACGTAGAGGAAATGCCATTATTCCCTCGACAATGAGGTTAAATAAGTACTCAATGGGTAGTTCTCAAAGGCGTTTGTGTACAGGAGAGATACTCATCACAGTGCATGATGTTATGGATGGTAATAGAATTAAAATGAATTAAAACTCAGCTGTTATCTGTGTGCACGGAAAAGAGCCYGAGATATTAAAGCAAAGAGTATCAATTTGTGCCTTCCTAATTGGAAATTCTTAGTATGAGTGAAATTATGCAAAAATCGCTGTCCTTTAATTTTCTTTGGTTTTTAGTGCTCTGAAGATCCAAGAAGCTCAAGTGAAATGTAATTTCAGCTACCAGAGCTGGGCAGGAAAATTGTTACYGAGCRAAAAAAGGAAAAAAAAAMMYAAGCCATGAGTATATCTCTGGGTGATCATTTGCAATCCCTGGTCAAGGCTGCGAGCAAACAAATTCTCACACTTGGTGATTAATTACCAGCAAAGGTCAGAGCGGAGCTCTCCTGTCCCCTCCTCTCAGGCCGTGTTTCCACCGCTGACAAGGGAGGGAGGGTGTTGTGATCAATCCCCAAATCCTTCCCTCCGCAGGATCAGTAAACAGGGACCCCAAAATCTCCCTGC
>NW_026625218.1:14748-16138 GCF_030028575.1 Malurus melanocephalus | reverse complement strand
AAAAAGAGATTGGAGATAAATCCCAGATTTCCCAACACAGCCACTCTTTATCCTATAAACCGTGATTTTTCTTCTATGTCTCAAACTTCCACATTTGCACTTTTATTAATAAAAATATGAATTAATGAGATCTTTCCCAGACTTTTCTTCTGAACAAGAGAGAGGAAAAGAGTGAATTCTTTCCTGTTGCATGCTTTTTCTTACTTCTCAGTCTCAAACTTCCACATTTCCACTTTTATTAATAAAAATATAAATTAATGAGAATTTTCCCAGCCTTTTCTCCTAAATAAGAGAGAGGAAAACAGAGTGAATTCTTTCCTGTTGTAGGGTTTTTCTTATATCTCAGACTCAAACTTCCACATTTCCACTTTTATTAATAAAAATATGAATTAATGAGAATTTTTATAGCCTTTTCCTCTAAACAAAAGAGAGGGAAAAAGAGCTAATTCCTTCCAGTTGCGGGGTTTTTCTTACATCTCAGTCTCAAACTTCCATATTTGCACTTTTATTAATAAAAATATGAATTAATGAGAATTTTCCCACCCTTTTCCTCTAAACAGAAGAGAGGGAAAAAGAGCTAATTCCTTCCAGTTGCAGGGTTTTTCTTACACCTCAGACTCAAACTTCCACATTTCCACTTTTATTAATAAAAATATAAATTAATGAGAATTTTTATAGCCTTTTCCTCTAAACAAAAGAGAGGGAAAAAGAGCTAATTCCTTCCAGTTGCAGGGTTTTTCTTACACCTCAGTCTCAAACTTCCACATTTCCACTTTGATTAATAAAAATATGAATTAATGAGAATTTTCCCACCCTTTTCTTCTAAACAAGAGAGAGGAAAACAGAGTGAATTGCCCTTCTGATGTCTATTAGCAGAAACAATCCTGAATTAGTTTTAGCAGGTGATTTCATGGCTCCTCTCCAGATAAATTAATATTTTACACTGACTGCAAAGAGCTGAAGATTATTTTGCRCTAAAAGTTATTATCCCAAAGCAAGGGGATGTTAAGGCAGGAGTTTGAGGAGAGAAAGGAAACTCCATTCATGCCTTTTTTTTCCATATTTTCCAGTGAATTTATAATTTTTAATAATAAATAGATTGATAATAATCTTCTGTTTCACTTACCAAGGAAGACACCAGTGCAGAACTGGACACACTGGGGACTTTGTCCACGATGGCCTGTTTCATGTACCTCTCGATGGCTTGTAACATTGTACCCTGAGAAAAAAGGGAAAAAAGGGAAAAAAGGGAAGTGAAGATACTTTGAAGGAAGAGAATAAAAGCAGCATCAGGAAAAAATCCATATTTAAAGGATCCTCAGCAAAAATCTTGAGCTGATTCTGCAAGGCAGACATGGGTTTGAGTTGCCCAGTCCTGAAGGTTCGGTGA
>NW_026625218.1:8786-12971 GCF_030028575.1 Malurus melanocephalus | reverse complement strand
CAGCAGCTCCATCACTATTGTAAAATACACCCTGCAAGAGAGCAGCTGTGGGATTTTAAATCAACCAAATCAAATTACCTCTCCCACAAGAGTGCTGTGATTTGTACTCACGTCAGTGATCCTGCACAGAGCTCGGATGGCCGGGCCTCGATAGACATCCTCCTTGCCYGTCATGTCTTTGGTCAAACTGAAATCACCAAAAAAATCCTGTGAGCACTTCTTAAACATCCTCACATCTTAATCTTTATGTGACATTCACCTCATTTAGCTGTCACCAATAACTGCTGTAGTTCTGGCTAGGAACAACTTAATAATCAGCTTAATCTGAGAGTTATTAACATCAAAATCTGGGGAAATAGCTAAAAAATGCACAGTTCATTGTATTGCTTTGCCATGGGTCTGGTTTGTTGAGTTCATTCTCTTTCTTGGTGGTGCTGTTATGAAATTTTGATTTAGAAATAGTGAACAGAGTTCAGTTTGGCTCATTTTCTGTATTTCTAAAGTTACTCAGCAATCGTTTGGTGCACACCACAGATCCAGTTTTTGCTCTTGCAACAGCTGCAAATGTCTGCTTTTGTGGTTAAAAAAATTTCAGAGWTCAGTTGGAAGAATTAACTGGGCTTTGCTATAATGAAGTCACAGCCTAAATCCTGACAAATCTATGGAGGACAATTAAATTTAAAACATTTTAATTTAAATAATGAAACAATTTAACAGAACGACTCCAAAACACAAGAAAACAAAGTAATGAGTGTTTCATAAAGGATTCTCCCTCAAAGTGGGAACAAAATAACCTTTCAGAGGGTGGCCTATACTCTGTATCACAGAACTGTTGTAATCTCATAAAATCTCAACACTGTAGCAGCTCAAAAAAAGCCAAGGAGATGCAGATTCTTTTCCAGAGCCCTGATCCTGGTGTGTCCCACCTGCTGGTGACAATGATGACATCCTCGGAGATATTGGCCATCTCTTTGATTGTGAGGTAACACATTCTCCTGAGGGTTTGCTGTGGAAATGTGTTGCAGAGAAAGATTAAACTCAACAGCAATTAGAAGCTTTAAAGATTAAATAAACGTAAAAAATTAAAGATGTGACTTTAAAAGAGAAACTTTCAAACAAAACATATTCTCTCCTATTCAAATTAATAAGTTAYAGAAGTAATAAGTAATATAATTATAATTAATAAGTGTAAAAGTACATTTGATAACTGGATAAYAGCCTCACTCCTTGATATCAAACAAAGCAAAATAACACATAAATATCCTGGAAAATTAAAAGAATTAATATAAAAATCCATATTTTAATCATGAAAGAAGTGATGCACCATATCTGTGCTCAGAAGCATCACAATTATCAGTTAAAAGCTTTAAAAATAATTTTTTTATTGTAAAAAAAAACCCCAGAAATGCACATGGAGTGTTGATATTAAGTCTTTGAAAGTAATTGACATTTATATTTAAAAAAAACCCTCTGGTTTTTTAAAATGTGGGTAAGAGAAATATTGCAAACAGTCTGTACTTCCAAAAATTTTGCTCCATCTTTAAACAGTTGAAACCTTCCTTGGACAAAKCTCTAAACCCAACCACTTTTAACCAAAATTAATGAGCCCATCACAAGAAAAACACTGCTCTGAGTTTACACTCTTCAAAAAAAAAATCACAGAAGGAATTTTACATTCTGCTGAATTCCAGCCCAAACCATTCCAGGATTTTTAGGGATTTTTCCTCCCTTGCCTTGAGATCAATGCTGATCCATGAACAGAAGTTGTTCTAGGCAACAGCAGCCTTTGATCTGCAGGCAACTTTTAAATTCTATTTTGAGTCAAGCAGATGGGGATTTGCAAGTGGAGGCAACAATYATCAAGTGACACTGATTTGCATATTCAGGCTTTGTTATTATCCCTGATTTTACACAATAATTAACTCAGAACCCACGTCCACCCCCAAACCAACCCACAGAAGTAACCACAAGTTATTATTATTCACTCATTTGTTTCCAAACCACAAATTGCCTCCAGAATTCCTCCCACATCCCAAAATCCAAGKGATCCAAGTTCCTGCAAGTCCAGACAAAAGCAGGGAGGGGCAAAACACCRGGTACTCACATCATTAGACTGAAACAATCTGGTCATGGCAAAAAAAGCTTCTGTGGCTTCCATGGTTCCAAAATGTTCACCCTGGAATTAACAGAGAGGAAAAGCAGTCATTATTCAGCTCCTTTTTCTAATTCCCTCCCACACACCAGGAATCTTTCCTTGGAGGCTTTCTTGTGTTAAAAACCATCCCTTCTTCACTTTCTTTCTCAGGGAATACACAATTATCTCCACTCTAAATGCCATGCACAGGGATGAAATGGTTYCCCAAGCAGTTTTCCCTGTGACAGGAGGAGGTGGAAAACTTCTTCTTCCCCTCTAAAAACTAAAAAACAGGAATATTCATTTTGGATGGAGAGAGATTTTACCTGGTTCAGCAGGTACAGGATCTTGGTGAGGATGTGAAGGCATCTTCGTGGATTTATAGGGGTCTCATTGAAGAGCCGTGCCTTTAAACACAACAGAAATTCTGCTTTAATATAACCCAAAAATAATTATTTCTCTTTCAACAGCAAAATTAAACTAATTTATTCCCAGCCAAGCAGTAATTTTCTAATTTTTATTTGGACTAAATAAGAGAGAGAATGTATTCTTGCATCTCCAATTTGCAGCAAAACACAAACAACTCAATTTGCCATCTGGAAGAAGCAAAAATAACTCAAAATAAAACCTTTTTTCTTCAGGAAGAGCGCCCTGAGATGCCACATATAGAGGGCAAAAGCCATGTGACATCTAATTAACCTAAATAAAACCCTCATTAGCTGTAGATAAATAAAATTTACTTAGAACCTCTGTGTTTTTAAATTAATTATATGAACTTAGCCATTCACATTTCCCCACAATCATTCTGCAACATTTCCTGAAGGAAAAAAGAAATATTTAAACAACATTATCCTGTGATTATTCCTACCTCCTGAAGCACAGCACTCTTCTCCAGATGCTGGAAAGGATTGGAGCCACTGCCTGAGGAAAAAGAGAGACCTCTCAGTCRAGGAAATTAATTCACCAAAAACAAATCTGAATGGGCAGGAACAGCCCCAAAATTTTACCAAACCACCTCGATACTCCTCTTTGAAAAACTGATGTTGGCCATCAACAACTTCCAATCCATTTTCTTTAGTGGTATATTCAAAGTTATAGAAAGAATGAATGAAAAAAAAAAAAGGAATTGAAGAAGAAAATTGTTGGTGGCTTAATTTGACTTTACATAAAATTATTTTTCTTTCTTCCTAATCCACTTATTTTTATTCCTTCAGGCACCAAAAGCACTGAAGACATCAAGACCTGAAACAGAACTGAAACCACCTCTCTGACACATAAATCCTTCCACACCCTCAGTTCTGCTCCTGATCCTTTTCCCCAGCAGGAATTCCTCATTTCCAYTCCACTTATTCTTCAGTTCTCACATCCCAAGCAGAAGGAAACTGAGAATGGAACAGAAATCAGCCCAGCTGAGCACATTGGGAGCTCAGTGCAGCAGCACAGAAAATTCAAGGCAATATCAGTTATTAAAGGGAACATGGATTGAATTTCCAAACCACAGGAAGGGATTTTCCAGGGACAACTTCCACTATCCCAGGGTGCTCCAGACCCTGTTCAAACACAGACACTTCCAGGGATTCAGGGCAGCCATATCTGCTCTGGACAACAAAATTTTCCCCTGWGCACAGGGAGATGGGATTAGAGGTTGCCTAAACTCCTTATTGTGAATTCCAGAAGTGCAGGCACAGTCCAGACAGAGAAGGTCTGGAAAGGCTTCTCTGAAGCCTTTTGGACTTTGCTCCTTGTAACAAAATGACTTTAAAAAAAATATTTTTTGTCTTTACGTATATCACCACATTGTTCAGGTAGTGATATAAATACATGTAATCAATTTTCTCTTCTCCTTTGACAGATGAAATATCTACACTGAGCAGACATGGGGATAAAATCCTCTCCAGGAGCCAGCTCTGAGAACAGAGCCCAGTTCCTTTGGATTTATCTGCAGAGGAGAAAAGGACTTTGATGGTAAGTTCTTACAGCTGAAGCTCAAACCTGGAAGATCAGAGCATCRTGGAATGGTTTGGGCTGGAACTGAATTTAAGGATTGTTCA
>NW_026625218.1:2635-4936 GCF_030028575.1 Malurus melanocephalus | reverse complement strand
CTGGAAAGGCTTTTCCAGCCCATTCCTGGAAGGATTTGAAAGCCCTGTGGATGTGGACAGATGAATTTTCCTTAAAACATGAGGAATTGGGATCAAAAAAAAGCTGCTGCTTCTGAGCAGGAATAATTTTGTGGAGCTGGGACACCAATCCATAGGTAGGAGCAGATTTGGGGTGGAGGAACTGGACCCACTCAAAAGGCTGGAAATGCTGGAATTCTCCTTCTCATCATCCCAAAAGGAAAATATTTTCCTGTTTTGCAATCTGGGAATGGAAGGAAAACAGGCAATTCTTTAGAAAACATGGCAATCCAATCCTATATTCTGTTAAATCCAGCAGCGCTCACCTCGGAGAGGATGACACAAAGCCATGAGTCCTTTTTTAAGGAATTTTCTTTCCAAAAAAATTTTAAGGAATTAAAATTTTAAAAAATTAAAATTTTTAAGGAATTTTCTTTCCATTTTTCGTGGAATTTAAGGGCATTAAAAAACTGCTTTGTTCCATCCCGTTTTCCCAACTTCTGCTTGCAATGCCATCTCCTGACCTTCATGTGGGATTTTTTTCCACAATTCAGGGAGTTGTGAAAACCCCTGAGGTAATAAATGATTTTTTTTAACTTAATCCTGGTTCTTTCCTTTTCTGCTGAGCCAGATTTAACAGCCCAGACAATAATTTTAGGCAGGACAGGAAGAGCTGAGTGACCATTCCTCCTCAAATGGGATCACATCCAATTCCTGACACGATTATTTTTTCCTGTAGAATCCTCTGGGGAATAAATTAAGATAAACTGATTATTTTCCAGTTAAAACAAAACAAAAAAAAATAGATTGGAGCGATTTACTGAATCTGAATTAATTCAGTGCCTTTTGCCTTGAACTGAGAAAAAAATCAACCTCAAAAATGTCATGGAAGTCACGGGATTACTTCAAGTCTGGTGGTTTTTTTTTGGTTTTTTTTTTTCCCATTCCTCATTTTTAGTATTTTTGGCACCTCCAGTCTGGAGAATTGCTTCCCATTTTGTTGGGAAATTGGGAAGGAAGGTTGGCAGTGCTGCAAAAACCTCAAATAGGATTTTATGGGATGACCCGAGGGATTTAGAAATTCCCATCTAAAAGCTGTGACACTTTAAACTCCAAAATTTTTCCAATTTTTGCTGCATTCCAAACGTGAGTGATGGAAAAAATCAGAGCATAAACTGCTCAGACATAATTTTTCTGGAGTTTTTATTCTTTGCTCAGCTTTTAATCCATCCTGTCTATTCATATTATGATCACATCAATGTGGAATTAACTCCAGAAAAAAAAAACAACCTGCTCTTTTAAATGGTATTTAATGATATAATTAAATTAATTTAATGATATAATTATATTTAATTTATATTTAATCAATGTTGGTATGGCTATTTTTATCTGGGTTTTTTTAAACAGTCCTTGGCTTCCAACAAAACATTTCATTCCAAAAAATAAATCCAATCTGGAGCTACTATTTCTGAAATCCCTGTCATTCCTTATCCAAACTCTTTTGCTCTGCACCAGTTTATTTCCAAATTTGATGAATTAATAGGATTTGCTACTTCAAGGAAATGTCTCAGCTCCAAAGATTTCATTATTTGGGTGTGGAAGGTTTTAATTCCATTCTCTTTGGATAATTCCTGTGGTCATCCAGGTTTTAAAGCTCTGGGGATGGGGTTAAGGAGTTGCCCAAATTCTTCCCTCTCTGTGTTCTCCATCTYCCCCCCTTTTTCCAGATCCCCTTGGATCCCAAAATTTGGGATTCTTTACTCCTCCAGRAAGGAATCCACTGGAATTTTCCTGGGGTTTATGCAAAGGTTTTTCTTTTTTTTCTTTTGTATCTTGACAATTTTAATAAGAATAATTAATTAGGGTAAGAATAACAACAGATAATTATAACAGATAATTATAAACAATTTATATATATATAAAAATATAACAGATAATTATAACAACAACAATAATAATAACAATGATTATAACAATAATAATAATAATAATAATAATAATAATAATAATAATAATAATAATAATAATAATAATAATAATAAAAATGAAACAGGGAAAGGAAATAAAGAAGATAAACAGAGACACAAATAAGATGAGGCCAAAGACAAGAAATGACCTCATTGCTCACCACAATTAACAGCCTGTCAAAACACTGCAGATGATAAAATCTTCCTGTTCTCTTTTGCAAAAAGCTGCAGTGATTCCCCTAAACAGCCTCAGGGCTGAGAACTGAAAGTCCCAAAAGTCAGAAGTTGAGATTTGAAGCAACCCCGAGGCAGGAAA
>NW_026625218.1:0-945 GCF_030028575.1 Malurus melanocephalus | reverse complement strand
ATGGATCCTCATTCATGGTTCTTTGAAATGAGCACTCTGTCTCCCTTTGGACTGATCTCCAGTCCTGGCCTAAAATCCAACTTTTCTTACCCAAAAATCTCCAGTTCAAGAATCACAGCCGACAACACAACTCTTCCATGAGCTCCATCCAAGGAAAAACCTGGAATTCCTCAAATTCTTCCACTTGTGGTGGTGCTTCCCCTGGATTCCCCTTCCTTGGAGCTGCTCCAGCACCTCAGGAATTCCCACATGGATGGCAAAATGAACTTCCTGATTTTTTTCTGATTTTTCATGGAAAGCTTCAAGGATTTTCCTGGAAAAGTACCAAAAATGTGCCATCCTCAGGGATCTCAATCCTCCAGTTTGACCAGTATAAACTCTCACCCAGTTTTGATTATCTTCTGGAAGATTAGCAGCTGCCCAACTGATTTGCACCAGAAGCACCAAAATCCTGGAAATTTAGGACTGGATTTTTTACATCTTTTGAAGGAATTCCCAGAGAAAACAGACTAAGTCTTCCCAGATGGAATTTTCTTCACTAAAACTCGGGATTATCATCCTGTGCAAGCTGCTTTGAACCCTGCCCTGCTGATTGTTTTCCGTCACTGTCATCRTGTGAGATCCCAGCCCGTCCAGAGTACAGCCACAACCTTCCCCAGGGTGGAAACCTAATTCCCAGAATTCCCAKAATTCCCATAAWTCYYATAAWTCCCRTAATTCCCACAGYATTTCCAGCTGGAATGTTTCTCAGCACCGTCCTCACTCGTTTCCTCCTCGTTTCTCCAGGCTCATTTTGCTCTCTCTGAAACACAAATTTGGCAGGGTCGAGTCGTTTGTCACAGGGTGCAGCCTTTTTTTCTGCTTYGTGGGGTTAATTGAGGTTAATTCTCTTTCCTTGATGGCACAGGCAGAATTTATTGACCTCTCACTGAGATTTTTTGCTTG
>NW_026625217.1:15027-16137 GCF_030028575.1 Malurus melanocephalus | reverse complement strand
CAGGAATTGTTCCCAAAATCCAACCAGGACCTGTCCCTGGGTCCAAATTCCATCGGAAAATTCCTGGCAATGTCCGTGCAGCGCCTGCCTTTGAGGTTTTCCATCAAAACACCTGCGGAACCAGCTCTGAGTCAGGAGATTCCTGCAGGAAAACATCCTCAGGAAAGCCCTGCAAAGTGGGGAGGGGAAAGTGAAGGGCACAATCCCTGGCCTTTGCCTTCCTCCCCCCCCCTCACCACCATTGCCTGCTGCCGGACACTCTGAGGCCTCCCGGAGCCGACACCGCCCGCTTGAGGGAACCCCCCGATCCTGCAGCCGTGCACCCAAATCACGAGTGAGCTGTGGAACCCCTACCCCTGCTCCTGCCTTCCGTGCTGTGGGCACTGCGAGTTCCTTAAAGTTTGGCTGCAGGGACCGGGCACCGCGTCTGCATTTCAGAGAAGGGGCTGCTGCATTCCAACCAAACTGCCCTGAGATCGGAGCAGGCAGATAAGAGATTGAAACAGCAGGAAAAAAGGCACAAATCGCTTTGCATCCCCGCACCACCAGCAGCAAAGGGAGCAAGAGTGTGGTGGTGAGCTGTCATATGATTTTAAAGTAACCTTAGCTTTTCTTTCTGACTTTCCTCTACTTTTCCCTTACTTTCACCTTGCTTCTCCTAATAAATAAAAAGCATATCATTTGCTATAGGCATCAGCATTTAATCTCGTTTGATTTTAACCTCTTTTTTGGGAATATTTTAAATGTTTTTCAGTTCGATCTGCTTGYTTTGCAGACTTAGTTTCCTCTGTTTTTTGATTAAACTGTATCTTAACGATTCGTTGGCAAGACTCACTCTACTTATAAAGGCACAACAAGGTAAAGTGAGCAACAGCAAAACCAAAGAAAATCCAGGCAATTAAAACAGAAATGAATKGAGGACTGCCTAGGKGTGTGTGTGGGTGTGTGTGGGGACCGTGTAGAGCAGGACGAAAAGGAACACGGCCTAAAGCTTAACAACACCTAATCTTAACAGTACTGAACTTATCCCTTAAGCCTAGAAATTGAACATAATAAAACATTTCACTTATACCTTGCGATAAGTGAAGGTTGGTTCGTGAAATCACAATA
>NW_026625217.1:3382-13309 GCF_030028575.1 Malurus melanocephalus | reverse complement strand
TCGGGCTCGGCGGGGCGGCCATGGGCGAGCGGGGCCCGGAGGAGCCGCGGTCCCGTTTGGGCATCAAAGGGCGCCCGCTCGGCCCCGGGGCGGCGCTGASGGAGMGGYGCCGCCATTGCTGCCGCCCTCAGGGGCTGTGAGGGGAGCGCGGCTCCCGCCAGCCCCGCTCCGGCTGCGAGGGGAGAGACAGAGAGAATAGAGAGAGAGAGAACAAAGAGAGAGGGAATAAAGGCATACATTGCTGCTAAAGAACGTCCGTGCAGTTCCGAATGCCTTGGAACACCGGCTCGAATGGCCATGCTCGGGGCTGTCACCATCGCCACGCGGCCGCCCCGGGGCAGAAATCCCCTGTGGAGATACCGGGACCGGTTGTGAGAGATGGGACACGAAACCCACATGGTTTGGTCTCTTTGGGATTAAGAAACGAGTTTTTCAGTCTCTTTGGGATGGAAAACGACTTTTGATTGCATTCATCTTTTGTACATGGGGTTCATAATGCATAATAAGTACTAAAAGTAGCAGTGATAAATATCTGTGGTTCAAAACGATGAAGTAGTTGGGAGCAACATATCTACTGATAAAGATTTAATGAAAGAAAACCTATACCATTAAAAAGCACAAACCTTTCTTTTGCACTTTTGTCAGAGGTTGATCTCATTTTTTTAAACTCTGAAATTTCTTGTTTCCTCTTACCTGCTTTATTTAGTAAACCTGGAAGCTAAAATGAGCAACTTCAGGCAAAAATCAGTAATTGGGTACAAAGCTTCAGAATAAATGTGGAACTACCAGAGTATTCATGTGCTTTAGACACGTGTGTACATAGGTGCATAAAAGCATCGCTCCTTTTCAAGGCTGCATTAAAGCACACAAGCAGTAAAATCAGATTTATTGCTGTTTTCATGGGCTTCTCATGAGTCTGCTCCAAGTCTATTGAGTGACAGAAGACAGATCGAGTGTGGTTCTGGATAATTCATTTTTACTCCATTTTTCCAAGTCCTTACTCTGGTTTGAAGTGGCTGCGTCCACTGTTTAAGGCCCCACAGTGAAAAGGAGCAGCACAGCTGAACAAAGCTACTTTGGCTCTCAGACCAGAGCAATTAGAAGGCACACGAGTCTTGCACACAGACTATTACCCATTCCAAGAAAAAAGCCTCCATCAATAGTAAAGATTGGTTGAATTCAGGGAAACAGTGTCAGTGATACAGTGCCAGCAATACCACAGACTAAATCACTAAATTTTGAGCAAAAATAACCCTTCTGACACCCCTTGAAGCTGTGGTTATTGCTGCCTCAGGTCTCTGTTTCACAGCTGGTGCCAAAATTCTCCATTGCCAGGACGGTTTCTCTTTGCTTCGCTGCCCTGTGCCAGCAGCCCCTGAGTGAGCCAGGAGAGAGCCCAACCTGCAGTGGGACCACACCTGACATCCCCGGAGCCTCTGCTCTGGGCTGGAGCCCTGCAGGGCAGCTGCACCAACAGCTCATTTTGCCATTGCCTGAGTGTCCTTTGGCACGGAAAAGAAAGGAATGAGAATTCTGCCTTCTCCTGTCTCAAACTGCCCTGCTGGTGCTCCCAGGGAGAGGAACGCTAGCCTGTGGACTGTCTGCTGTTGGACATTGGCCAAGGGAGGGGGAGACACTTGGCTGTCCCTGCAGACAGAAGAGATGGGTGAACATCCAATATCAAATCCTGATGTGGGATTTCTGTGTCATCCTCTCATGACTCTTCTTTGGTTTTAGAAAACAAAGAGGAGGAGAGGGTCTAAGAAAGGAAGATTCCTCCTGTGCTCCCTGACAAGAGGTTGTTCCCTGGTGGGAGTCGGGCTCTCCTCCCAGGCAAGAAGTGACAGGACAAGAGGAAACGGCCTCAGGCTGTGCCAGGGGAGGTTCAGGTTGGATAGAAATGGGTGGTCAGGTCTTGGAAGGGGCTGCCCAGGGAGGTGGGGGTGTCCCCATCCCTGGCAGTGTCCAAGGAATGCCTGGATGTGACACTCAGTACTCTGGGCTGGGTGACAAGATGGGGATCGACCACAAGTTGGACTCATGGCCTTGGAAGGGATCTTGAGCAGTTCTCAGACGGAGCAGCCGTGGGGGTTTGGGGAATGGCAAGGACGACACCGGCAGCAGGATCCAGCCCAGGGGCTGTGGAGCCCTGACTGCCCTCGGGGCTGCTGCCGCCTTCTCCCAGCGCTGCCCTTGGGTGTCAGGATCCAGGAAGGGCCCGGGCTGAGCCCTGCCCAGGCAGGAGGGCGTGTGGCCGAGCTGGGACGGGGGCCAGGACAGTCTCTGTGTGCCCAGGAGGGGCAGCAGGAAGAGCTCCAGGTCACCTGTGAGGGACAGTGAAGGCAGCAGGGTGTCAGTGGGGCTGGTGGGGGAAGCACAGAGCCTGGGCAGGGAGCTGCCATCCCTGACTGCTGTGGAGGGCTCTGCTCCCTGCACAGATGAGGGGCAGCATGGGCAGAGCACAGAGAGTTTGCGGGGGCACAAGGGGATTTGTTGTCAGCATTTTCCAGCTGATCCTGTTGTTTCCTGCTCCATCCTGGCCATGGACAGCTGAGGGGGATGTTCCTGGCAGGAGGGGCTCCTGGGCTCCCCGCAGATCCAGGCTCTGACCCCGGCTACGTTCTCTGTGTTCCAGCCCTGCAGGGCATCCCTGATAACAGCAGCCTCAGTGTCTGTAGCCTGGCAATTAAAACCCCCAAATTCCTCCTTGCTGCAGAGAGAACTTTGCTCCCAGACCAGCCCCGGTATGGTGGGGAGTATGGAGCGTCCTCCATGGGGCAGCTGCCCGAGCTTGGCCCAGCGCATCAGGGGCCCAGGGTGGGTGGGGAAGCCCAGCCCAGGGCACTTGGGGATGGCTGGGTCTCACCCCCGGGAACTGCAGAAGCGGTACCAGGTGCTGCCGGGGCTGGGGAGCAGTGGCTGCGGCAGTGTCTGCTCGGGGACCCCTCGGGACTCCCCTGCTCAGGGAGTGGCGGGGGCAGAGGGGGTGGAAGAGGAGGGGGTTTGGCAGGACAGGTGGGGAGCTCAGCCCGCTGCTCCCCTGGGCTCGCAGGGAGAAATSAAACGTGTGGCCTGGGATCGCATCTCCCAGGGGGCTGAGCTGGTGAGAGAGCGGGGTCAGCGGGAGAAGCCAGGGTGGGACGGGCAGGGATGAGCCGAGGCCTGGGAGGGTGAAAGTGGGGACAGCACAAGGGGAGTGGGGTCCCTGGGGGACATGGAACATCCCAGCCGGGGAATGCCTGGCACTGATGGGGAGGGGAAGGGGGGCACTGGGGGCATCCCCTGGGCAGAGGGTACTGCAGCCGTGGTGCAGCTTTAGCCCCACTGATGGCACCGTGGTCACCCCACAGCTCAGTGACCTCTGTGTGCCCCTGGAGCTGGTGCTGCTCATCAAGGTGTCCTCCTGGGGCTTCGCACATCAGCCTCCAGCTCCTGGCGTGGTCTGAACTCCCCAACAGCTCCATGCTGCTGATGGAGCATCTGGAGGTCTCACGGGCCCTCTATGATTCCCAAGGAGCAGATGTTCCCTCTGGAGGAGGTGGCCCCTGGGCTGTTCCCACAGGTGCTGGAGGCCATGCAGCTCTGCCCCAACTGCAGGGTCCTGCTCCAGGACATCAAGCCCGGGAACGTTCTCCTGGAGCTGGCCATGGGTGAGGCAAAGCTGAAGGACTTCAGCTGGAGTGTGTTCCTCAAGGCCTTGATCTACACCCGACTGTCAGGTGAGCCCAGCCCCAGGCCTGGCTGGGCACAGAGGTTCTCCCACTGCTCGGGTGGGATTCGTTCTTCAGCTGCTGCCAAGATGCTCTTTGGCACAGGGGGCTGTGTGGGGGTGGATTTTGTAGAAACTGGAGGTGGTTTCTGGTCCTGCTGACCTCTGTCATCCCCTCTGGAGGAAATGTTCTTACAAGAAAATGGACACATTCTGCATCAGCCATAACGAGAGAGCCCTGCTGACATGTAGGACACGATGAGGATGAGCAAAGGAAAACAGAATGTTATAATGATATAGGGAGGAAGAAATTCAAGTGATAAGTGCCCTGAGAAGCTTTTTGTTTAACTATTTGTTGACAGCTTGACATAAATAATGCTAGCCAACCATAGAAGTAGTTTTGCCACATGAACACCATGTGAACTGAGCATGTAACCAATCATGACATACGTAGTCGCATGTACAGGAGTAGTTTTAGTTATAAAAAGGTGTAAGAAATCGCAGTAAATCAGCTAATGCTTGATTCGCATTGAATTGTGCATCGTCCTTTCTCATCTCTACTTATACACCCCAGTTAATCGCAGGACCCCCAAAGCCTGTCCCAGTGCTCCCAGTTCCCTCCCATCCCCGGCTGAGTGGGAGTCTCAGCCTGGGAGCCGTGGTCATTCAGGGCTCTCCCGAGTGCAGCAAATGGGAGAGCGTCCCCAGGGTGGAGTTTTGGGGTTCCCTCTGCCATCGCTGCTTTAAGAACCTGCTCAAGTTGGTCTCAATGTAACTGCCCTTCAAAGGGCTACACCMCTCCCGTTTATTCTGGCAGCGAGGCCTGGCAAGGCTTGGGGTCCCAGTAGGGTTTAGGGGTAGGTGGGTGATGCTGATGATGGTGATGGGCACCCCGTGCTGGATATGAACCTTTGTGAAGGGCTCCTGGGGGAGTATGGTGGGCTCTGGGTATTTTTGAGGTGATAGTGAGTTTTTGGGGGTTCCTGAGAGGGGGTTTCAGGGGTCCTGAAGGGGGCTTTGGGTGATCCTGGGGAGAAATTTGGGGGTCCTAAGGCTGTTTTGGGGTCCCTGCTGGTGATGGAGATGGAGACCGAGGGGGTTTGGGGCTGTGTTGGGATGTCCTGTGGGAATTTGGAAGTCCTGAGAGGGTTTTGGGGGGATCTGTATGGGGGTTTTGCGTTCTTGGGAAGTTTTTGGAGAGGTCTGGGGATGTTTTTGTGTCCTTTGGAGGCAGGACTTGGGTATTTGTGGGAGGGTTCTGGGGTACCCGGGCAATGCTGGTGACAGAGCTGGGACCCCGTGCCAGGTAGGAACCTTCTCACTGTGCACGGGCAGTGTCAGTGCGTTCGGGGAGATCCTGGGGAGCCCAGGGGGTTCTCAAAAAATCCCAGGGGACTCCAAGTGCTGAGGGACCCCCCGAACTACCCAAACYGCCAGCTCTGCTGCAGGCACAGGGTCAGTGGCACTCGGGCCCACTCCCCACTGTCACAGGAGTGCAGCGGAAGAAGAAACCGGAGTGGGGGACACGGACAGGTCGGGGGGACCCCTGAAATCCCTGGAGTGGGGACAAGGAGGGACTKCCTGGAATCCCCATGGAGGCTTGAGGGGGGACCCAGGAGGAGTCTGGGGGGGCTGGGTGGGTCATGGGGGGACCTCCAGGAGTCTTGGGAGCAGTGGAAGAACAGGGCTACCTCAGGATGGGTTTGGGCAGCAATTGGTTATTGGATTTTCCAGATGCTGACTATGATGAGGATGACGCCAACGATGACAACGATGATGCTCACGGCCACCACGGTGATGAACACAATGAGATTTGCGCTGCATTCCGGCCGTGGGAAGCTCAGCATGGTGAGGAGGGGGAGGGGAACACCCATCCTGCTGCTCTGTTTCCAAATTCCCAGTTCCCACATTCCACATTCCCAGGCTCAYCCTGGGTGAAGATCCCGGGCTCTGGCATTGCGGGATGCTCTGCCTGGCCCCGGTGCCGGATGTCATCCCCCTCTGTCCAGCTGACCACGACACTGCCGGGCTTGACTCCATAGGCACGGCAGGACAAGGTCAGGATCCCACGTTCCGCTTTTGGGGATGAGCGGACGTCGGGGTGCTCTGGAATGGGGTAACGGCGAGATGCGCCTTTGGAATCGCATGGCAACGGGACAGCGCCGAGATCCGCCTACAGAATTCCCACGGCAACGGGACGGCGGCGAGACCCATCCCTGGAATTGCTGTGGGAATTCTCACTTTCCCAGTTTCCATTCCCAAATCCCACGGTGCCCAATCCCGCGTTCCCACAGGAATTCCGCCCTCCCTGCCTTTACACTCCAGTGCTTCACGCCCACAGCCGACATCTTTCTGGAGACGTTCCACGCAGGCGAGCCCTGGGTAAYTGGTAAATCAAGGAGATTTGAGAGCAAAATTGGGGGAATTTTGGAGCCCAAGTGAGCTGGTTTGGAGTCAAAACGGGATGATTTTAGGGAAAAATGGAACATTTTGGGGCAAAATGGGAAATGTTAGGGCAAAAGAGGAGGTTTTGGAGAAACTTGAGTAATTTTCTTTGAAAAATTGATTTGGAATCAATGGAGGAGTTTTGGGGTGAAAAAGGAGATTTTTGTAGCAAAATGGGGGAATTCTGGTGTCCAACTGGGCAATTTGGGGTCACAATGGGACTGTTTGGGGGTGAAATAGGAAGCTTTAGAGCAAAATGATGCATTTTGGAGACAATCAGAAAATCTGTGGGTGGAAAAATGGATTTGGCATCAAGGAGAATGGAGGGAATCAAGGAGATTTGGGAGCAAAACTGGGCAATTTTGGTGTCCAATGGAGTCACTTTGGAATAAAAAATGGGAGGATTTTGGGGTGAAAATGGGGAATTTTAAGGCAAAAGAGGCAATTTTGGCAACCAGTAGGGGATTTGGGGCTGAAAATGGGGAGTTTGGAGATGGAAGGGTGGGACTTGGGAGGAAAACTGGGGGAATTTTGGGATGAAAATGGGAATTTGAGGATCCAAGTGCGCAATTGGAGGTCAGAAGGGCAGAGTTTGGAGGCCAACAGGAAATGTCAGCAGAAAGTGCTAAATCTGGGGTGAGAAGAGCCCAAGGCTGGGGTCAAAAGAGGCATTTTGGGGCCAAAGAGCCATTTTTTGGTGAAAAATGTGGCAATTTTGGTGAATTTGGGGATCAAAGCGGGCGATTTTGGGGCAAAAGGGTCAATTGTGGAGTCAAGTAGAGAATTTTGGGTCCAAATGGACAATGTGGGGACAAAGGGGTCAATTTTTGGGACAAAAATGGACAAGTAGGGGTTAAGATGGGAAATCTGGGGGCAATTTTGGGGTATAAAACAGCAATTTGAGGGTTCACTTGGAAAAATCTGGGGTAAAATGGAATAACTGGGGTTCAGATGGGGCATTTGGGGCCATATTTGGGGCCTAAATGGGCAATGTAAGCTGAAAATGGGAGATTTGGGGACCGTGTGGGGATTGTCCTGGAGCAATCAGCAGCAGCAGGGAGGAAGGGAGGAAGGAAGGAAGGAAAGTGTAAGCTGAAAATGGGAGATTTGGGGACCGTGTGGGGATTGTCCTGGAGCAATCAGCAGCAGCAGGGAGGAAGRGAGGAAGGGAGGAAGGAAAGAAGGAAAACGAAAACAAAAATTAAAAATGCAAAAATAAATTAAAACTTTTTAAAAAAGAAAAAATCTGAGAAAAAAAGAATGAAAGAAAAGAAAACGAAACCAAAGCAAACAAGTGTTGCCTTGAAAGGCCAGTTTTTAATAATGGCACGGACACGGTTAAGGGGATAAAAAGGGTTTTACCTCGGTATTTGGGATCCCAGGTCCACAACCTTGATGGCAGAATGCACACCCCTGTACAGCACGGATACAAGTTTTATAGGTTTCAGGAATTAGCATATCTATCTAGGATTCCCCAATAAGAAACTTAACAAATGCAGTAATGTCCCCCCATTCTAATGAGTCCCCCCCCGCAGATGAGGCCAGAGCCCAGTTTACACAAGATGTTCTGGACAGAAGGCTTCACCCAAGGCTGGAGCTCGGGTTTAAGATAGCACAGGGCACACTGACTCCTTCCTCAGGATGTTTGGCCTCTCTGCCCAGCAGAACTCCTAAACTAAGCTGGAATATCAGGCTTCAGGAATTACAGACGTGGGCTAAGGGGTACAGGCGGATGCATAGGGGGTACAGAAGCGTAAAGGGAAAAGCAAAAATCATCAGGCATCAATCCCCCCCCCTTTTTAGAGACTAACAAGACTTCACCTTGTCTAGTCTGTACACTACATTAACTACAACTACAACTATCAGAGATACTTCTTTTACTTAGGCTTAGTCTGGTAACCATGAAAAATGCGGTCAAATTTTAAGGTGGTAATTTTGGATATTACTTCATGTACAATTTGAGTCCCTTCCTAATTTTCATACCAATCAATGGCCAGTTACCACCCCCATCTAGAGGAGATAATTGGGTACAGAACCAGCAATCACTCCTGTCAAGAGCTCTGGATATATTTTGGACCATCACAATGCAATTAATGGGTCAAACCCTGAATCATGGTTACCAGTTGGGCAGACAACAGACATGTGAAAAACAGTTTAAACCACAACAGCTTGATTTGCATCAGTCTCTGGTTCTTCAGTGGTTTCTTGACTCTGGAGTAGTGAGTCTACAGTCCTTTCTCAGCAACTTTGACCGCAGTGAGGGTGGGCAGCAAAGCTTGGAACGGTCCCTTCCACTCAGCTTGCAAGAGGTTGCTGTCCCACCACTTGATGCAGATCCATTCTCCAGGCTGGAATGGATGAGCAGGTGTGTCCAGTCCTATGGGCTTGGACAACACGGCGAATCTCTGGAGCTTCTGCAAATKGGAACTTAAAACCATTAAGCATTTCTGCAAATCAGTACGAGTTTTCCCCGGGATATGTGGAATCTGGTATGGTTCCACTATGCCATACAAGATTTCATAGGGACTTACATTGTCCCTCTGCCCTGGCTGTATGCGAGCTCTCAGCAAAGCCATAGGCAAGGCCTGAACCCAAGTCATTGAGGTTTCTTGGCTGATCTTACTGATCTCGGTTTTGAGGGTTCCATTCATATGCTCATCAACCTTGCCACTTGCTTGGGGCCTGTATGGAGTAAGCAGGTCCCAAGTAAGTCCCAGAATCCTGTCAACTTCCCCAACCACGGTTGCAGTGAAATGTGGTCCTCTATCCGATTACATTACCAAAGGAACTCCAAACCTTGGAATTATGTGGTTGAGCAAAGCTTTTACTACCTCCTTTGCTGTGTTGGTGGGACAGGAGGGTAAGGGGGTGCTGATGCTCAGGAATGGGGGTTCACGGGGGTGCCCATGCCCAGAAATTGGGGTGTGGGGTGTTCCAGTGCCCAGAAAGGGAGGATCAGGGGACTCCCCATGCCCAGGGCCATCCACAGAAGGTGTCAACCAGTACCAGTACATATTTGTGTCCCTCCTTACATGGAATTTTAGCAGAACCTATTTGCCAATAGTCTCCTGGGAGATCTCCTGCCTTCTTCACCCCTAAAACAACTCCCTTGCTCATGTCAGGATTGTTTCTACAACAGGTCTCACACTTGCTTGTTATAGATTGTACAATATCAGTCATCTCTCTCCTAACCACTACCTTCTTCAGATGTTTTAAAATATTTTCTGCTTCCCAGTGAGTACCCTCATGCTCCCTCTGGGCTGTTTCTCAAAGGAGCAGAGGTTGGAGTACAACCTGTCCTGGTGGGGTAACAGCCCACCCACCTTCCTTAATTTCAGCTTTAAGAGCCTTAATCAATTTTTGTTGGTGCTGGATAAGGGGATTCAGCTGAGTCCCGGCGATGGATAAGGGGGTGCAGGGCTGTCCCGGTGCATGGGAATTCTGGAATTCGGGGTTCAAACGGGTCCCAATGCTCAAAAATGGAGGGTAAGGGGGTGCTGATGCTCAGGAATGGGGGTTCACGGGGGTGCCCATGCCCAGAAATTGGGGTGTGGGGTGTTCTAGTGCCCAGAAAGGGAGGATCAGGGGACTCCCCATGCCCAGGAATGGGGGCTCAGGGCGGGGCTGGTGCCAGATAGGGGGTGGTGGGGTTCTGGTGCGGGGAAAGGGGGTGCAGCGAGTCTAGGTACCCAGGAATGGGGATTTAAGGGGTGTCCCAGTGCCGGACAATGGGGTGCATGCAGGCACCAGTGCCCAGAAATGGGGGTTCAGGG
>NW_026625217.1:0-1754 GCF_030028575.1 Malurus melanocephalus | reverse complement strand
AACCGGATCGTGACAGCACACGGAGTGAATTTCTTACCAACCAAATCCCAGCAGGACAAGGAGAAGAGAAAGAAAACTCTACAGCACCTTCCACACACACAATGGGGAGCACCCGAAATGGGTGTCACCAGGGCTCTGCCCAACAGGAGCACTGCGGATCATCCAATGCGGATTGTTCCATGGGGAATGGAGCTGGAGCAGTGCACAAAGCTCTTCCAGCACTTTGGGTGTGTCTCGGTTTTGAGACAAGGTTTTTCAGAGAAAAAACGTTACAGGGAAACGTTTCCTCTGAAATGAAAATAAATTTGGTAATTTTTCCCCACCAACAAGACATAGATGCTGGGCAAAAAAGGTGAAGAGAAAAAAGGTAGTTTTATTTACAAAAACACAGTGCCCACAGGACGCAGATAAAGAGTAACCGTTAGATCAGAAGGATACAGATAAAAAGTAACCGTCAGATACTCAAACAAAAAAAAACTCGCCAGGCGGCAAGGCGGCGACTCCGCCCCTGGGAAAAAAGGAAACAAAATGAAAACCCACGTGGCTGTTTTTGTAACAGTGGCAAAAAGAAAAAGACAACCGAAAGAAAAGAACAGTACCACAGTCCCCGCTTCCCAGTGGATGAAATCAGAGGGCTCGGCGTGCCTCCGCTGCCAGCCCAGTCCACCCTGGAATCCCGGACGAGATGGAGCCGCAGGGCCCCTCCCTCGGCGGGACTGCCCCAGGAGCAGGACCGCAGGAGACGTAGAGGGGATGTCCGAGGAAAAGCCGCCGAAGCCAACAAACTGAGCTAGCAGAAACTGCGACACTGTAACTCTGCTCCACGCAGCAAGCGAGCGACTCCCCCGGCGAGAGGCAGAGAGAGAGAGAGAGAAATGAGCTCGAGCCCCCAGATCGCGTGGCAGCGCTGGCTGTTCAAGTGTCCGCTGCGGCTTCCCAGCAGCCCCTGCTCCTTCTTCTGGGTTACATTTAAAGAGACAAACATTTTTTGGGCATATGTGCCAACGGAAAAGGAATGCAGAACAAAACTGGCACCAAACATCAACCCAAGACATTCCACCCCTTATTCCATATCCGTTGGCTTTTACGCCCAAACTAATACATTCTAACTCTAAAGACAGACATATATATATATACAAAATAGTGGCAGTGACATGCAGCAAACATTACATGCGGTTTTCATTCAAGATCAAACCCCCCTGAGGTACACACCGAGTTTCTCCGTCCTCCCTCATTATCTACCATGTGGAACCTGGGCCTTGAGCAAAAGCAACCCCACAGATGGGTTTGTCTTTGCTCGAGGCAGGATTAATCCACACATTCTTTCCTAAAAGACCTTTGAGATGTAGTTCTGGCACCCTGTGTCCATCTACTGTATACAGGGGTTCAGATTGGGCAGGGCCTGCTCGGTTGGTAGAGCCTCTGGTGTTTACCACCCAGGTAGCCTTTGCTAGATGTTGTTCCCAATTTTTGAAAGTACCTCCGCCCAGTGCCTTCAAAGTGGCTTTTAAGAGTCCGTTGCACCGTTCCACTTCGCCAGCAGCAGGTGCATGGTAAGGGATATGGTACACCCACTCAATGCCATGTTCCCTAGCCCAGGTGTTTATAAGGCTGTTCTCAAAATGACTCCCATTGTAAGACTCAATTCTCTCTGGGGTACCATGCCTCCAAAGGACCTGATTTTCAAGGCCCAGGATGGTGCTATGGGCAGTGGCATGAGGTACAGGGTAGGTCTCCAACCATCCAGTGGTGGC
>NW_026625216.1:14688-16963 GCF_030028575.1 Malurus melanocephalus | reverse complement strand
AGAAATTGTCAAACAGGCTGGAAAACTTCAGTTGTAAAATCAGAACCATTTTTGTGCTTTCTTGGTCTCACCAAAAAACTGGAGTAAAACACAAAAAAACGGAGCGAGTAAAACCATGCATGGCTCAGCTCCACATCCCGAGGATTTGGGATTGTCTCCCAGTGGTTCCTGAGTGATCCAGATGATTCCCCAGAATTCCTTGATAATTTAGAAACTTTAAATTATTAAATCATTCTTTATAAGCTTTTTTATGAATTTTTATGAATTCTTTTATATAGCTTTTAGACGTTGCCACACGGAATGAGCTGAGCTTTACACCCTTTCCACCCCAAATTTTTGAATTGTGTGGCGATAACTCAACTCCAACAACACAGATCATAACTCCCTGCTTTGTTATCTGGAAGCACTTGGAAGTTCCTCAGTGATCCAGATGATTCCCCAGAATTCCTTGATAATTTAGAAACTTTAAATTATTAAATCATTCTTTTATAAGCTTTTTTTAAGTATTCTTTTAGGTGTTGTCGTGCAGAACGAGTTGAGTTTTGCACCTTTTCCACCCCAAATTTTTGAATTGTGTGGCAATAACTCAACTCCAACAGCACAGAGCATAACTCCCCGAATTTTTTTCCATTCTTTTTTCCCTGGAAGCACTGGGAAGTTCCTCAGTGTTCCAGATGATTCCCCAGAATTCCTTGATAATTTAGAAACTTTGAATTGTTAAATCATTCTTTTATAAGCTTTTTTTAATATTCTTTTATATAGCTTTTAGGCATTGCTGTGCAGAACGAGCTGAGCTTTACACCCTTTCCACCCCAAATTTTTGAATTGTGTGGCGATAACTCAACTCCAACAGCACAGATCATAATTCCCTGATTTTTTTTTCCATCTTTTTTCCCTGGAAGCACTGGGAATTCGCTCCCAACAGCGTGCACTACCTGCTGAGCCTGTGGCAGCGTTTGGCTGCCTCGGTGCCCTACGTCAAAGCCACAGAGCCGCACATGCTGGAGACCTACACCCCCGAGGTGACCAAAGCCTACATCACCTCCCGCCTGGAATCCGTGCACATCATCCTCAGGTGAGCTGGGAATGCTCATCTGGACCGCAGGAGGATGAGGAGGAATTTCAGAGCAGCTTTCAGGGTTTGGAATGGATGCTGGAGAGGGATTGGGGATAAGGGGTGGAGGGATGGGATACAGGGAGTGGGGTCACACGGACAGAAAGGGGATTTTTGGGGAGGAATTGTTGGCTGGGAGGGTGGGGAGGGGCTGGGATGGAATTCCTGGATCCCTAGAAATGTCCAAAGCCAGGCTGGGATGAAATTCCCTGTTTTTTCCCCCTGATCCATTCCTGTTCTGATTCCTGATTTTCCTTCCTGATCCATTGCTCTTCTTCTGATTCCTTACATTTTCCTCTGATCCACTGCTTTTCTCGCTATTCCTGACTTTTCCCCTAATCCACTGCTGTTCTGATTCCTGGTTTGGGGCTTTTCCTCCGATCCATTGTTGTTTTGTTTCCTGACTTTTCCCCGCTGATCCATTACTCTTCTGATTCCTGCCTTTCCCCCCAATCCATTCCTGTTCTGATTCCTGGTTTGGGGCTTTTCCTTCGATCCATTGCTGTTTTGATTCCTGACTTTTCCCCGCTGATCCATTGCTGTTCTCATTCCTGTTTTTTCCTCCAATCCATTGATGTTCTGATTCCTGGTTTTTCCCCCAATCCATTGCTTTTCTCCTGATTCCTGACTTTTCCCCCTGATCCATTGCTGTTCTGATTCCTGGTTTGGGGCTTTTCCTCCGATCCATTGTTGTTTTGTTTCCTGACTTTTCCCCGCTGATCCTTTGCTGTTCTGATTCCTGTTTTTTCCCCCAATCCATTCCTGTTCTGATTCCTGACTTTTCCCCAATCCATTGCTCTTCTCCTGATTTCCTGACTTTTCCCCTGATCCACTGCTGTTCTGATTTTTGATTTGGGGCTTTTCCTCCTATCCATTTCGGTTTTGATTCCTGACTTTTCCCCCTGATCCATTGTTGTTCTGATTCCTGTTTTTTCCTCCAATCCATTGCTGTTCTGATTCCTGATTTGGGGCTTTTCCTCCGATCCATTACTCTTCTGATTGTTTTTTTCCCCCCTGATCCATTACTGTTCTGATTCCTGTTTTTTCCCCCATTCCTGTTCTGATTGTTTGTTTTCCCCCCTCATCCACTGCTCTCCTCCCAATTTCTCCATGACATCCCACATCCATTTCCATCACTCCCCACCATCCTACACCTCCACA
>NW_026625216.1:5098-13058 GCF_030028575.1 Malurus melanocephalus | reverse complement strand
TGTGTGTCCCCTGTGTGTCCCGTGTGTGTGTCCCCTGTGTGTCCCTGTGTGTCCGGTGTGTGTCCCCTGTGTGTCCCATGTGTGTCCCCTGTGTGTCCCGTGTGTGTCCCCTGTGTGTCCCGTGTGTGTCCCTGTGTGTCCCCTGTGTGTGTCCCCTGTGTGTGTCCCCTGTGTGTCCCGTGTGTGTCCCCTGTGTGTGTCCCATGTGTGTCCCATGTGTGTCCCCTTTGTGACCCCTGTGTGTCCTGTGTGTGTGTCCCCTGTGTGTCCCCTGTGTGTCCTGTGTGTGTGTCCCCTGTGTGTCCTGTGTGTGTCCCCTGTGTGTCCCCTGTGTGTCCCCTGTGTGTCCCCTGTGTGTGTCCCCTGCGTGTCCCCTGAGTGTGTCCCCTGTGTGTCCCGTGTGTGTCCCCTGTGTGTCCCCTGCCTGTCCTATGTGTGTCCCCATGTATCTCCTATGTCACCGATGTCATCCATGTGTGCCCTGTATGTCCCTGTGCGTCCCCAATGTCCCTCCATGTGTCCTGTCTGTCCCCCATGTGTCCCCAATGTCCTCTGTGTGTTCCCCGTGTGTCCCCACTGTCCCCCACGTCCTCCCAATGTCCTCTGTGTGTCCCCGGTGTGTCCGCCAATGTGTCCCCATGTCCCCCATGTGCCCCTGTGACTGTCCCCATGTCCCTGTGTCCATCCCTGCTGTCCCCCATGTCCCCCCATGACTGTCGCTGCTGTCCCCATATCCTCCTGTGCCTGTCCCTGCAATGTGTCCCCACTGTGCCTATGTCCCTGTGTCTGTCACTGCTGTCCCCATGTCCCCTGTGACTGTCCCCAATGTCCCCCATGTCCCCACTGTCCCTATGTCCCCTAATGTGTCCCTGCTGTCCCTATGTACCCCATGTCCCCATATCCCCTGTGTCTTTGTGTCCCCCAATTTGTCCCCATCGTCCCCGTTGTCCCGGTGTCCCCCCATGTCCCCTGTGACCATCCCCATATCCCCCATGTCCCCGTGTCCCCGCTGTCCCCGTGTCCTCTAATGTGTCCCCATATTCCCTGTCCTCTGTCCCCGTGTTCCCCAATGTGTCCCTGTGTCCCCACCGTCCCTGTGTCCCCCAATGTCCCCTGTGTCCCTGTGCCCATCCCTGCTGTCCCCATGTCCCCATATCCCCCGTGTCCCCGCTGTCCCCATATCCCCTGTGTCCCCCTGTCCCTGTGTCCCCATGCCCTCATATGCCCCAATGTCCCCATGTCCCCCTGTGACCATCCCCACTGTCCCCGTGTCCCCCAATGTGTCCCCATGTCCCCATGCCCCCCACTGTCCCCTGTGTCCCCAATGTCCCCATGTGACCATCCCCGTGTCCCCCTGTGACCATCCCCATGTCCCCATTGTCCCATATCCCGTGTCCCCAGGCCGCCTGACGTGGCTGGTGTACATCATCGGCGCGGTCATCGGGGGCCGGGTGTCGTTCGCCAGCACGGACGAGCAGGACGCCATGGACGGGGAGCTGGTGTGCCGGTACGGACACCCCAAAACCTGCTGGGGGTTACGGGGTCAGGACACGGATCCCACCGGGAATTCCCAATCCTAACCTGATCCCACTGGGAATTCCCAGTCCTAAAGGGGTCAGAACCCCAAATCGACCTGGAATTCCCAATCCTAACAGGGTCCTGGTCCTGATCCCACTTGGAATTCCCATTCCTAACAGGGTCAGAACCCTGATCCCACCTGGAATTCCCAGTCCTGATGGGGTCAGAACCCTGATCCCACCTGGAATTCCCAATCCTAACGGGGTCCTGGCCCTGATCCCACCTGTAATTCCCAGTCCTAACAGGGTCAGAACTGATCCCACCTGGATTTCCCAATCCTAACGGGATCAGAACTGATCCCACCTGGAATTCCCAGTCCTAACAGGGTTCTGGTCCCGATCCCACCTGGAATTCCCAATCCTAATGGGGTCAGAACCCCGATCCCACCGGGAATTCCCAATCCTAACCTGATCCCACCTGGAATTCCCAGTCCTAACGGGGTCAGGACCCCAAATCCACCTGGAATTCCCAGTCCTAACGGGGTCAGAACCGATCCCACCTGGAATTCCCAATCCTAACGGGGTCAGAACCCCGATCCCACCTGGAATTCCCAATCCTAACGGGGTCAGAACCCCAATCCCACCTGTAATTCCCAATCCTAACCTGATCCCACCTGGAATTCCCAATCCTAACGGGGTCAGGACACCAATCCCACCTGGAATTCCCAATCCTAACGGGGTCAGAACCGATCCCACCTGGAATTCCCAGTCCTAACAGGGTCCTGGCCCCAATCCCACCGGGAATTCCCATGGGAATCCTCCTGGAAGGGGAGGGGGCGGCGCTGGGGGCGAAGCCGGGCCTCGATTCCTGTGGGGAGGGGGAAGAGCCTGGAAAAAAGGGAATTATTACCTGATTATTCCCTGATTATTCCCTGATTATTGTCTTTTTATTCCCTGATTATTCCCTGACTACTCACCAATTATTCCCTGATTTGGGGATAAATATTTCCATAAATTTGAGGATAAATTTTCCGGCCCTACCAAAATTGAGGATAAATTTTTCCATAAATTTGAGGATAAATTTTTCCATCCCACAAAGATTTGGGGATAAATTTTTCCATAAATTTGGGGTTAAATTTCTCCATCCCACCAAGATTCGGGATACATTTTCCCATAAATTTGGGGATAAATTTTTCCATAAATTTGAGGATAAATTTCTCCATCCCACCAAGATTTGAAATCCATTTTTCCATAAATTTGGGGTTAAATTTTTCCATCCCACCAAAATTGAGGATAATTTTTTTCCATAAATTTGGGGTTACATTTCTCCATCCCACCAAGATTTGGGTTAAATTTTTCCATAAATGTGAGGATAAATTTTTCCATCCCACTAAAGGTTGGGGATAAATTTTGATCACACTAAAGGTTGAGGATAAATTTTTCCATCCCACAAAAATTGGGGATAAATTTTTCCATAAATTTGGGGTTATATTTTTCCATAAATTTGAGGATAAATTTTTCCATCCCACCAAGATTGAGGATAAATCTTTCCATAAATTTGGGGTTCAATTTCTCCATCCCACCAAGATTTGGGATAAATTTTTCCATAAATTTGGGGTTAAATTTCTCCATCCCACCATGATTTGATATAAATTTTCCCCAGGGTGCTGCAGCTGATGAACCTGACGGATTCCAGGCTGGCCCAGGCCGGGAATGAGAAATTGGAATTGGCCATGCTGAGCTTCTTCGAGCAATTCCGCAAAATTTATATCGGAGATCAGGTGCAGAAATCTTCCAAGGTAATACCCTCAGCTCAGAATTCTGAATTTCACTCWTTTTTAAGGAAAATATTTGGAATTAACTGATTTCTCCTCCTTTTAGCTGAAAAAAAATCACATTTTTGTGATTTTTAGCTTTGCTTCCAAGTGTTGTTTTCGCTCCAGGATTGGGAATATCGGGAAGGAGATGAGAATTCTTACCTGGATCCAATTTTTCCTTAATTTTTTTTTTGTTTCTGTGATCACCTCAAACACCCACGAGCTCCCTGAGCTTCTTTCCTGATTCTGGACTGGAAATAAATCTCCATTCCCTTCATCCCAAGGAATTTGTAGCTGTTCTGGCATCTCTTTTGGGATGAAAATCACCTTTTTCCGATGAAAAAAAGAATGGGAATTTTGCTCCAGGATTTCATTCTCTTCCTTCCTGGAGGAGGAATTGATTTGGGGTCTCTTTTTTCAACGGGATTTGAGAATTCCAGAGAAWTCCACTCAAATCCTGGGTGGTTTTAGAAGTGGAGGAGCCAATTTTCCTGGGAGTTTTCCTGGGAAAACCCAAGTTCTCACCAATTTTTCCCTGATTATTCACCAATTATCCCCTGATTATTCACCAGTTATTCCCTGATTTTTAACCAATTTTTCCCTGATTATTCACCATTTTTTCCCTGATTATTCACCACTTATTTCCTGATTATTCACCAATTATTCCCTGATTTTTAACCAATTTTTCCCTGATCATTCACCAATTATTCCCTGATTATTCACCAATTATCCCCTGATTATTCACCAATTATTCCCTGATTATTCACCAATTATTCCCTGATTATTCCCCAATTTTTCCCTGATTATTCACCAATTATTCCCTGATCATTCACCAATTTTTCCCTGATTATTCCCCAATTATTCCCTGATTTTTAACCAATTTTTCCCTGATTTTTAACCAATTTTTCCCTGATTATTCACCAATTATTCCCTAAATTATTTTTATATTCCCACACTTATTCCCTAATAATTTGGGAACAATATGGCACTAGACTGACCCTGCTGTGACAAAAAAAAATTAGGATTAGGATTGATTTTTATCATCCCAAACAACCCAGGAGGGAAATCCTTTCTCCCACATAGCGAGGGCGAGGAAAAAATTGTTTTTTCTGATTTTTTTGTTTTTTTCTGGCACTTTTTGAGCTGTTTTTTCTGGTTTTTTTTGTTTTGCTCAGCTGTACCGAAGGCTCTCCGAGGTGCTGGGGCTGAACGATGAGACCATGGTGCTGAGCGTGTTCATCGGAAAGATGTGAGTGTTGTTTTCTCCTGGAATCAAAATTCCAGGGTTTCTCTGAGTCCTTGATGCCATAATTGTGCTCGGGGGGAGCATTGGAATCCTAAAAAAAAAAGGAATTTGTGCCTTTGTAGGTTTGAGGATGGAATTTCTCAAACACCAAAACCACGCTCAGGGGGAGCGTTGGAATCCTAAAAAAAAAAGGAATTTGTGGCTTTGTGGGAAGGACAGGATTTGGTCAGGGTTTAGGGAATTTGTAGGGTCAAGGATGGAATTTTTAACACCAAAACCGCGCTTGGGAAGCGTTGGAATCCTAAAAAAAATTAAATTTCTGGATTTGAGGGAAGGACAGGATTTGGTCAGGGTTTAGGGAATTTGTAGGGTTGAGGATGGAATTTCTCACACACCAAAACCGCGCTCGGGGGGAGCGTTGGAATCCTAAAAAAATGGAATTTGAGGGAAGGACAGGATTTGGTCAGGGTTTAGGGAATTTGTAGGGTTGAGGATGGAGTTTCTCACACACTAAAACCGCGCTCAGGGGAAGCGTTGGAATCCTAAAAAAAAAAGGAATTTGTGGCTTTGTGGGAAGGACAGGATTTGGTCAGGGTTTAGGGAATTTGTAGGGTCGAGGATGGAATTTTTAACACACCAAAACCATGCTCGGGGGGAGCGTTGGAATCCTAAAAAAATGGAATTTGTGCCTTTGAGGGTCCTAAAAAAAATGAAATTTGTGGCTTTGAGGGTCCTAAAAAAAATGGAATTTGTGCCTTTGAGGGAAGGCCAGGATTTGGTCAGGGTTTAGGGAATTTGTAGGGTTGAGGATGGAGTTTCTCACACATTAAGAGCAGCCACTTCAGGAGAAGGGAAGGCGTCCCCAGGATGGAAATGCCACTCTCAGCACCCATCCCTTGTCCTTTGTCACCTTTGGGCTCCTCCCAAACTTTTCCTCAGATCTCAATCCCGGAGCAGCTCAAATCCCTCCCTCCAAATTCTCTCTCCTACTCCATTTGACACCAATTCTGGAATTTTTTCCAAATTTTTTCAATTCCAGAGCATTTAAACCAACCCAGCAGTGCCCGAGCCTGGCACATCCCAAATTTACCCAACCCTTGGCATCGCTCCCGTGGATTTTTTTTTTTACCATCACGGGTGCTTTGCTCACCACTCAGGAAAAAAAGCAAAGGCTACCAGAATTCTGCAGGATGCTGCAGGTGCAGAATTGCAGCAGTCTGCATGCAGAATTCTCTTACCCTTTGCTGCAGAAATCCCAGCCCTGGAGTGGCACAGAATTCCAAGGGCCTGGCAATTCCAAGGGCCAGTGTAGCTTTGGGGATCCAAGTAGTGAAGATTTTATGTGAAGGATAATTTTTCTAGCCAGCCAAAATGTAAGTATAAAGTGATTTTATACCCATTTTTTGTGCTCTCTCGGTGGAGGGTGGAGCCATCCGGGAGATCGGAACTGGAAAAATTTGCCACAAAAAAATAAAAAAAAAATAAAAAAAATAATTTAAAAAAATAGGAGGATTGGGGCAAAACTTTCTGATCTGTCACTTTTTTCCCTCTTGTAGCATCACCAACCTGAAGTATTGGGGTCGCTGTGAACCCATCACGTCCAAGACGCTGCAGCTGCTCAATGATCTGTCCATCGGATATCCTTTGGGAAAAGCACCCATGGGTGCTCCTGGGGCCAGGAGGAGTCCATGTGTGCTGCTGGAGCAGATTCCTGGATCCCCACAGATCCCCACAGTTCCCTGGAATCTCACCCCAAACATACACAGATCCCTGGATTCCCTGCAGATCCCTGAATCCCACAAATCCCTGAATCCCACAAGTCCCTGGATCCCCTGCAGATCCCTGAATCCCCCACAGATTCCTGGATCCCCCCACAGATCTTTGGATTCCCCACAGATCCCTAAATCACCACAGATTCCTGGATCCTCCTGCAGATCCCTGGATCCTCACAAATCCCTGGAATCTCACCCCAAACACACACAGACCCCTGGATTCCCTGCAGATCCCCGAATCCCACAAATCCCTGGATCCCCTGCAGATTCGTGGGATCCCCCATAGATCTTTGGATTCCCCACAGATCCCTAAATCACCACAGATTCCTGGATCCCCTGGCAGATTCGTGGATCCACAGATTCGTGGATCCCCCACAGATCCCTGGAATCTCCCCCAAACACACACAGATCCCTGGATTCTCCCATCAATTCCTGGAGCCTCACAAATCCCTGGATCCCCCACAGATTCCTGAATCCCCCACAGATCCTTGGATCCCACAGATCCCTGGATCCCCACAAATCCCTGGAATCTCACCCCAAAGATACACAGATCCCTGGATTCCCTGCAGATCCCTGAATCCCACAAATCCCTGGATCCCCTGCAGATTCCTGGAATCTCACCCCAAACACACCCAGATCCCTGGATTCTCCCCACAGTTCCCTGAATCCCACAAATCCCTGAATCCCACAAATCCCCGAATCCCACAAATCCCTGGATCCCCTGGCAGATTCCTGGATCCCCCATAGATCTCTGGATTCCGCACAGATCCCTGGAATCTCACCCCAAACACACATAAATCCCTGCATTCCCTGCAGATTCGTGGATCCACAGATTCCTGGATCCCTCTCAATTCCTGGATCCTCACAAACCCCTGGAATCTCCCACCAAACAAACACAGATCCCTGGATTCCCTGCAGATCCCTGGATCCCACAAATCCCTGGATCCCCTGCAGATTCCTGGATCCCCTGGCAGATTTGTGGATCCACAGATTCAGGGATCCCCCACAGATCCCTGGAATCTCACCCCAAACACACACAGATCCCTGGATTCTCCCCACAGATCCTTGGATCCCACAAATCCCTGGATCCCCCGCAGATTCCTGGAATCCCTGCAGATCCTTTGATCCCTCACAGATTCCTGGATTCCCTGCAGATTCGTGGATCCACAGATTCGTGGATCCCCCTGCAGATCCCTGGATCCCCCACAAATCCCTGGATCCCCACAAATCCCTAGAATCTCACCCCAAACACACACAGATCCTTGGATTCCCTGCAGATTCCTGAATCCCACAAATCCCTGGATCCAGAGATTCATGGATCCCCGTGCAAATCCCTGGATCCCCACAGATCCGTGGAATCTCACCCCAAACATACACAGATCTCTGGATTCTCCCCACAGATCCTTGGATCCCTCTCAATTCCTGGATCCCCAAAAATCCCTGGATCCCCACAAATCCCTGGATTCTCCCATCAATTCCTGGATCCCCCTCAATCCCTGAAATCCCCACAGATCCTTGGATTCCACAGATGCCTGAATCCCCCACAGATCCCTGGATCCCCCCACATTTTTTGGGAACGAGAAGAGCAGAGGGTGAGATGAGGCTCCA
>NW_026625216.1:0-1425 GCF_030028575.1 Malurus melanocephalus | reverse complement strand
CCAGGGGAAGATGAGGATCAGTACGAGCAGTTCATGCTGCCCCTCACTGCTGCCTTCGAGACGGTGGCTCAGATGTTCAGCACCAACACCTTCAATGAGCAGGAGGCCAAAGTGAGTTGGGAAAACAATTCCTGGAAATTCCTGGGATCCCTGGAAACTGGGAAACCTGGAAAAACTGGGATCTTTGGAAAACCTGGGAAACCTGGAAAAACTGGGATCCCTGGAAACATTGGGGTTCCTGGTGTCCCTGGAAAAACTGGGAAACCTGGGATCCTTGGAAAAACTGGAAAACCTGAAATCCCTGGAAAACCTGAAATCCCATTTTCTCCCACTTTATCCCATTTTATCCCATTTTAACCCATTTTATCCCGTTTTTTCCCCATTTTATGCCATTTTATTCCACTTTACCCCATTTTCTCCCGTTTTTTCCCCATTTTATGCCATTTTATTCCACTTTACCCCATTTTCTCCCACTTTATCCCATTTTATTCCACTTTATTCCACTTTACCCCATTTTCTCCCATTTTACCCCATTTTATCCCATTTTTCCCCATTTTATCCCATTTTATCCCATATTTTTTTTCCATTTTATCCCATTTTCCCCCATTTTCTCCCATTTTACCCCATTTTATCCCATTTTTCCCCATTTTACCCCATTTTTTCCCATTTTACCCCATTTTTTCCCATTTTTTCCCATATTTTTCCCATTTTATCCCATTTTCTCCCACTTTATCCCATTTTTTCCCATTTTATCCCATTTTACCCCATTTTATCCCATTTTGTCCCATTTTATCCCCATTTTTTCCCCACTTTATCCCATTTTAACCCATTTTATCCCATTTTCTCCGTCTTTATCCCTATTTTTATCCCACTTTCTCCCATTTTATCCCAATTTTTTCCCATTTTCTCCCCACCCCAGAGGACCTTGGTGGGTTTGGTGCGGGATCTTCGAGGAATCGCCTTCGCCTTCAACGCCAAGACCAGCTTCATGATGCTCTTCGAGTGGATGTATCCTTCAATTCCCAAAAAATCCCCCAAATATCCCATTCCCCCACAAAATCCTGTTTTTTTGGGGTTTTTTTAATGGCTTTTATAGGATTTTATCTCTTTTTTTAAACCCTAAAACACCGTGGTTGCAGTCAAACCCAAAAAGCCACTCCGGGAAGGATTTTTTGGATTTTTTTTTCCAGTTTTTTGGAAGGTTTGACCTATAAAACACAAAAGTTTTTATGGGATTCATCCCAACGGCCCCAAAAACATTTCCATGGCCTTTTCCTGAGGAATCCTTGTCCTTTCAAACACAGGGACAAATTCCAAATTTTCTGTTCTTGCTGAAGGTCAGGCCTTGGCAGATTTTGGGGTTTCCATTTCCTTCCAAAAAACCTTTTTTTTGGGTTCTGGTTTGCCTTAAAAATTGGGATTTTT
>NW_026625215.1:18714-19433 GCF_030028575.1 Malurus melanocephalus | reverse complement strand
TTAGAAACAGCCAGAGAAAAACCTGCTTTGATCACCCAAAACTGGCTGAATCATCCAAACCAAAACCTGGTTTAATCACCCAAATTCCAAACCTGCCTTGATCAAACCAAATCTGAAACCTGATTTTATCACCCAAACCCCAAACCTGCCTTGATCATCCAAAACTGGCTAAATCTAACCGAATCTGAAACCTCTCTTAATCCCAGGGGTGATTCCATGGGGAGATTCCATGGGGAGATTCCATGGGGAGATTCCATGGGGTGATTCCATGGGGAGATTCCAGGAGTGATCCCAGGGGTGATTTCATGGGTGATTTCATGGGGAGATTCCAGGGGTGATTCCAGGGGTGATCCCAGGGGTGATCCCCAAGGGTGATTCCATGGGGTGATTCCATGGGGAGATCCCAGGGGTGATTCCAGAGGTGATTCCATGGGGTGATTCCATGGGGTGATTCCATGGGGTGATTCCAGGGGTGATTCCATGGGGAGATTCCAGGAGTGATCCCAGGGGTGATTCCAGGGGTGATTCCAGGGGTGATTCCAGGGGTGATTCCAGGAGTGATCCCAGGGGTGATTCCATGGGGTGATTCCATGGGGTGATTCCATGGGGAGATTCCATGGGGAGATTCCATGGGGTGATCCCAGGGGTGATCCCAGGGCTGATTCCCCAGCCTGAATCCCAAGGGATGAGGGAATACTGGGATGAAGGGATGAAGGGAT
>NW_026625215.1:13017-14232 GCF_030028575.1 Malurus melanocephalus | reverse complement strand
CCTGAGATAAAGCACCTGGATGTTCCGGGGCTTCATTTACACGGGAGAGAGAATTGTAAAATGTACTCGGGACAAGAGTGCGGAGTTCCTTGTGCTGACAGGGATAAATCCGTTCCGGCGGTGATCAAAACAGYAGCCCAAGGGTAACAAAGAACAAGTGTCAACCACATTTGCTCTGAAGTGCCACAAAAATCCCCCCGGGAATTCCAGTCGTGATGCTCTAGAACTCTATTTATATAAGGGGATTTTTTTTAGTTTTTAAAAAGGAGGGAATGTAAAGGGCAAAAGGGCTGCATTTGGAAGGTGAAGAACTTCGAAACTGGTTTATTTTTTCTTTCTAAATATGACGATTTCTATAAATATGGATTATTTAAACATGGATTTTAAAAGTATTTAAAATGAAGTGAATTACTCAGTGCTCAGAAAGAATTTTTTTATCTTCTGTGATCTGCATCTAATACTTATTACTGTATATATCCTATACATAAATATATATATATTCACATTATGGATGTATGAATACACCTAGATAAATATACACCCATATATTATTTTTAATATCTTATTATTTTATATATTATTATTTATATATCATTATTTATATATCATTATTTATACATTGTTATTTTTTATATCATCATTTTTTATACCTATTCAAGCGATAATCCCTGAATTCTGTTTCCTTTTGGGAGCACGACGCTCTCAGTTCTCCTTAGGGATGACAAACCCCTCCCTGTCCATCCCAGCGGGAGCAGCATTTCCTTCCCAACCCCAGGCTCAGAACTCCCCAGAACCCCTAAATTTGCTTAAAACGGAGCTGTTTAACCCCATTTTATCTGACACAAACAGCACCGCTGCCCCCGTGGGTGCTGGAACCACGAGAGCCCAGCCCAGGTTTCTTCTCGCTGAGATTTGGGATTTTTCTGACTTTATTGAGCTCTTTCACCGCTCTGCTCCCACCCACTAATTATCCCAGCACCGCTTGCACTCCATCCTYTGCTGCATCTTGGCAGAGAGCGGAGTGATGGGAGTTTGCCACAGAAATATCCAGATATATATTTTTAATAGAAACCTCATATTTCTGTGCCTTTGGGGAAGTTAAACTGCAGATGGGCAGAGGAGGCGACTCTTCCCTGCGAGGCTCCAATRAGTCCTGGGTGCAGCTGGGAATCTTTGGTTATTTTTCCAGAAATGGGATTTTTTATTATTTTTTTT
>NW_026625215.1:10651-11702 GCF_030028575.1 Malurus melanocephalus | reverse complement strand
AAACCCGGCAGGAATTCTGCACAGAACCCGGCAGGAATTCTGCACGGAACCCTGCAGGAATTGCTGGGGACATTGGTTAGCAGAGATTAACAGGGATTAATTAGGACACGAATCACCTCCAAAGGGAAAAGCCATCGAAGGGGCTGTGRGCASAACAGRATGAGCGTTTACAGCAATACRCTGTAACGCTCTGTTTTTAAATTTYCRCTAAAACKCCGCATTCAAACAACACTGAGAACCCCAAAGCATCAATTTCTCTGTTTTGCCCACTGGATTTAACTCCACATCCTTGCTCTGAAATGAATTGATATGAACCGGGAGCACAGAGTTTCCCTCCTGTAAAGACAATCCAGATAATCCATTTATCCAACTGGGAATCCCATGGGGAGGGGTTCWTTAACCCAGGGTGCCATTTATGGTCATTTTTAAAGTGTTCAAATAACAGATACGATCTCAGAAACTCCAAACTTTCTGCACTCTTCTGCAAGGGAGAAGAAAAATCCTGGAAATTTTGCAGGTTGTATTTCAAAAATGACACCAACAGTGTATCAGCTTTGTATTCCCTGAATGGGAAGATCCACAGTGAACTTCAGAGCCCGCAGGAAAACGGGGAAATGTAGGGAAATGAGCTAAAGTGGTTTAGGTTGGAACTGCATAATTATATATTCCATTAAAAAGAAAAATGCAACTAATTAGATATTAAACAAATAACCTGTTGTGCCTTGCATAGATAAAAATTCAACTGCTTGTTCGATTTGGACACACTGAGATAATCTGAGCACTTCAAAGAGAATTCCTGGTATTTCATGACTTAGCTACGACTCCAACACACCAGAATCACGAGCAGCCAAAGTTGGAGAGGACATTGATCTCCAACTCCAGCAGCTGCTGCCTTCTGGGAGCCGAAGGATTTTTAATTTCCCCGTTGAATCAGAGCCCCAATGCCTGCACTCATTTCCCCGCTAATTAACGCACCCGTCGAGCTGTGCTAACGAGACCAGGACAGGTTTTTTGGGTTGCTTGGGTTGTTTGCACTGCAGAAATTCTGACT
>NW_026625215.1:8617-9802 GCF_030028575.1 Malurus melanocephalus | reverse complement strand
TCCTTTCCTTTCCTTTCCTTTCCTTTCCTTTCCTTTCCTTTCCTTTCCTTTCCTTTCCTTTCCTTTCCTTTCCTTTCCTTTCCCTTTCCTTTCCCACCCCCCAGATATGATTTTTTGGTCACTGCCATTGACATGATTCATTCTTTATTAATGAATTGCCAGCTCATTCTCCCTGTGAAGCTCCATTCCAATATTCAGCATTTCTTTCAGCTCAGCTTTGCTGTTCCAATCAACCTGCCCGGGACACGCTCCACTAAAATGTATTTTAGATTTTCACCAAGTGTTGCAGCCTTGGGGCATGTCTGGGATGCAGCGCAGTCCTTTTCATTACATTTCTCTTTTTTTTTTTTTTTTTGTGTGTGCTGTGGGAAATGGAAATTCCAGGATTTTTAGCCAACAGTTGTTCTCACAAAGCTGAGGAGAGGAAGGTTTTTATCAATGCATGTAAAAGACAATTATTGCCTTTTTTCAGCAATGCTATCAACCTGTCTGGGGGTCTCCATCTAAGGCACTCCAAGCCTTGTCAACATTTCTGCTGCTGGATTAGAGTTTCGGTCGTGCTTTATATAAATTACATATAAATAGTATATATAAATTATAAAAAAAAAAAATCTATAAATTATATAAAAATATACAAATTATATAAAATATATATAAATTATATACCTATATAAATGATATAAAATATATTAAAAGTATATAAAACATATAAAAATTATATAAAATTATATATGAATTATATAAAAATTATATAAAAATTATATACATATATAAATGATATAAAAATACATAAAATTATATAAAATATATATAAAATACATATAAATTATCAAACCACAGCCAAATATTTGGGCCTTTCAAACCCATCCTGGCTCCCAGAGTGATTTACACACATCCATCTTCCAGAAAACACAGAACACGGATGTTTAAACCTCATTAAAACCCAAACTCTCACCACACCAAGGGCTGGGCCTTTTCCCCACACAACAGCACCCGTTGTTCCTGGAGCTGATTCCTGGCTGAGCTGTGCCCCAAAACCGGCACCACAAACACCCAAAGGGACAATTTCTGCCTCTTTTCCAAACCCACCTCTAGAGCAGCACATTTGGGTCTGGGCTGAAAGATCCCTTTTAGCTTTGCCTGAGGTCTGGGCAAGGGTGCAGCCCCATTGAGCATTCCAGCCCC
>NW_026625215.1:4932-7117 GCF_030028575.1 Malurus melanocephalus | reverse complement strand
ACTGGAATTCCCAACCCCACTGCAGATCCCCGCATGGCAATTCCCCCAGCCCAGGGTTGGACCCCAAAAGGTTTGGATTTACTCCCCCCCAACATCCAGCTCGTGCTCCCCATTTTAATCTTTTTTTACGCCCACATCACCGTTTTTTGGGGTTGTGTATGAGGGATGAATTTCAAGCGCTGCATTTTAACTCTTGGCTCTCCCTGAGAAACCTGAGAAATGTCACATTCTGAATTCCTTCTAAAAACAGGAGAACAGAGAAGGAGCTGGGTTTGTTTTTTTTTTTTTTAAATTTATCTTAATTGGGAGTTTCTCCGCTCCACAAAACCCCTCCCAAATTCCCAGGAAACCCAGGCAGTTTTTCAGCCCAGCAGCTTCTGCAGAGCGTCATAAAGAGAAGGAAAAAGAGCAGGGAAGGAGGGAAAAGCCCCAAAAAGAGCTGAACCCACTCCCCCTGCGCCRCCTCAGCTGCACATCAGCCATGAACCATCCCCTTAAATATTATGACACGGAGAAAATCACACTGTGCTTTAACCTATCAACAAAGGAGCAAAGCAATTACAGGGCTAAACACAGTCGAGGAAGACCCAATAAAGAGAAATCCAAGAAAATTTGGTGAAAATTCTTAAGGGGCCTTACAATGTTTAATCATGCTTCAGGCCTAAATTAATATTCTGCTTCTAATTCAAAAGCCTGAACCACCAAGGTACATCTTTGGGGTGTTTTTAATAACCAGAGTACAACGCTCGGTGAATTAGCAGCTGCTCTGACTGGTATTTTACTTTTTCTTTGCTTGCTCAAGTAAAGCAGTTAATATTGGTGTAATCATCAAACTAACATTAGTCAGACAGAAGGACAGATCTTTTCCGTATTGTAATGCAGAAGAAAAAAAAAAAAAAAAAAAAGAAAGCAAGACTTAGAAATTCCTCGGTGTATTAAATTATTTTTTTTCTTAGGCGGTTTCAATAAAACAACAAAAAATAATTTGTTATATTCACCCATTTTCTAAAACAANTGGGAAAATGCCCTCCATAAAGCTGGAATTTTTGGTTGGTAAATTTAATTCTGCTAATTATTATTTATTTTTAATTTTTTTTTTTATTTTTTCTAATTTATTCTTTAGGTATTTGCAAATGTGCCACATTTTGAGATTCCTGGGTTTACACCTGCTTGGTGGAATAGCCCATCCAACCAATATTTATTTACCCGATTTTGGAATTATTCCATTCGGTTATCAAGGAGAGGGAAAATTTTCCTTAAAGAAGCAGCAGAGGCTGGAAAGCCCCGAACTGTGACCCCAAAGGACATTTGGAAATGTCCCCATAAACACATGGCAGAGAGGAAAAAATCCCCTCAAGTGCTGCTACCCACTGGTGTCCGAGTGGCAGGAGAAATATTTATGGCAATAAACCCATCCTGTTCAAAATTGGAAAATGCTTTCCATAAAGCTGGAATTTTTGGTCAGTAAATCCAATTCTGCTTGTTTGTTTTTATTTATTTATTTTTAAAATTTTTTTAATTTTTTTTTTAATTTATTCTTTAGGTATTGTCATGGTTTTACTTGGTCCAATTTTTAGTGGTGGGGAATGGGATCAAGAAACCACAAAGATGAGGCTGCAGAGAGAAGTTCTGGCGGGTGCCATTTGCAAATGTGCCACAGTTGGAGATTCCTGGGTTTACATCTGCTTGGTGGAATAACCCCCATTTATATTTAGAAAAATACCTAAATATTTTAAATTTATTTAATATGGAAAGATTGGTGTGACCGAGGAGAGAACGGCTGTACTGGGCGAAGGGAGATGGAGATGGACACAAATGAGGAGAAAAATCCCACTAAACTCTGGTGGTCCCTGTGCCTTTGGGGGCACCCACGGATCCGGGGACACCCCTGAACCAGGGCAGGACCCCCCAAATCCCCAGAAATCCCGGGAAGGGCCGGGTCTGTTCCACATCTCCTCAAAAGAAGCTCCAGATTGCAGAAGGACGAGCCAGGAAGGCGGCRCGGGGAAAGGGGGAATGGGGAGAGGGGAAAGCTGCTGAGGGATTATCGTGTGTCAGCAGAGCCCAGGCACAGCCTAATTAGGGAGGAAAAGCAATTTGGAGTCAGAGCRGCAGCCTGGGAACAGGCGGGGAGGGAAAATCCACACCCGGCTGCGGCCAGGGCTGGGAATGGGGGATGGGGACA
>NW_026625215.1:0-1975 GCF_030028575.1 Malurus melanocephalus | reverse complement strand
TTCCTTAATTTTAGATGTAGAATATTTAGTCATTAAATCCTGATTTCATTTTCTCGCGCTGGCACATGGCACTCGTGCCTCGGTTACAATGGAGCGTCAGCGCAGCGTTTGTCACCTGGGGGTTGGGGACAGGGACAGGTCTGGGTTGGCACAGTCAGGGGACAGTCAGGGACAGCTGGGGACAGCCAGGGGACAGTCAGGGGACAGCTGGGGACAGATGGGGAGACAGAGGGGACAGTCAGGGACACCTGGGGACAGCCAGGGACAGTCAGGGACAGTCAGGGACACACAGGGGACAGTCAGAGGACAGTCAGGGACAACTGGGGACAGCCAGGGACACACAGGGACAGCCGGGGACAGTCAGGGGACAGTCAGGGGTAGCTGGGGTACATGGGGACACCTGGGGACAGTCAGGGAGACACAGGGGACAGCCGGGGACAGCCAGGGGACAGCTGGGGACAGCTGGGGTACATGGGGACACCTGGAGACAGTCAGGGACACACAGGGGACAGTCAGGGAACAGTCAGGGGACAGCTGGGGACAGTCAGGGACAGTCAGGAACACACACAGGGGACAGTCAGGGGACAGTCAGGGACACACAGGGGACAGTTAGGGGACACACAGGGACACCTGGGGACAGTCAGGGACACCAGAGACAGCCAGAGACACACAGGGGACAGGCAGGGGACAGCCAGGGACACCCAGGGCCAAGGTCCCCCCAAAGGGTCAGGGTCACCCCAAAGGGACAGGGTGACCCCAGAGTTGTCTCACAGGGACAGGGTCACCCCAAAGGGACAGGGTGACCCTAAAGGGACAGGGTGACCCCAGATGTGCCTCACAGGCACAGGATGACCCCAAAGGGACAGGGTCACCTCAGAGGGACAGGGTCACCCCAAAGGGACAGAGTCACCCCGAAGGGACAGGGTGACCCCAGAGTTGTCTCACAGGGACAGGGTGACCCCAAAGGGACAGGGTGACCCCAAAGAGACAGAGTCACCCCAGAGGGACAGGGTCACCCCAAAGGGACAGGGTCACCCTAAAGGGATAGGGTGACCCCAGAGTTGTCTCACAGGGTCAGGGTCCCCCCAAAGGGACAGGGTGACCCTAAAGGGACAGGGTGACCCCAGATGTGTCTCACAGGGACAGGATGACCCCAAAGGGACAGGGTGACCCTAAAGGGACAGGGTGACCCCAGATGTGCCTCACAGGGACAGGATGACCCCAAAGGGACAGGGTCACCCTAAAGGGACAGGGTGACCCCAGAGTTGTCTCACAGGGACAGGATAACCCCAAAGGGACAGGGTCACCCCAGAGGGACAGGGTGACCCCAGATGTGTCTCACAGGGGCAGGGTGACCCCAAAGGGACAGGGTCACCGCAGAGTTGTGTCACAGGGACAGGGTCACCCCAAAGGGACGGGGTCACCCCAGATGGGTCTCACAGGGACAGGGTCACCCCAAGGGACAGGGTCACCCCAAATGGGTCTCACAGGGTCAGGGTCACCCCTCGGGGTTTCAGGGATACCCCTCAGCCCCGCGCAGCTCCCGGGCCGTGCTGAGCTGGACAATCCAACATTGACCCCTGCAGTGCCCCGGTGACACACCGAGGGGTCACACCCACACTGCTGCCATGGCCCAAACCTCCCCAGGACAGAACTGTCACCCACAGGACAGTGACACAAACTGAAATAAYGAAACCCTGCAGATAAAACAAAACCCGGGGCTGCCAAAAGCTGCAGGGACATCACAACAACACCCGGGATGGGGACAAAACCCTCTGTGGGGGAAGGAACTGCTCCAGCCCATCCCTGAAGGGTTCACAGATCAGTTATAAATGTGAATTTACAGCCACAAAACCCGCAGTTTTSTGTGCAGACACACTCATTTCACCAAATTCACCAAAAATGCCAATAAATCTGTTATTTGTATGAACTGTCCCTGCTCTGTCCCCAAAGCTGGCAGTGATGGGACAGGGGG
>NW_026625214.1:15986-19486 GCF_030028575.1 Malurus melanocephalus | reverse complement strand
TGTCCCCTCATTGTCCCCTCAATGTCCCCTCAATGTCCCCGCACTGTCCCCTCAGTGTCCTCAGTGTCACCATGACAGGACAATTGTCCCCTCATTGTCCCTGTCACTGGGCCAGGGGGGTGACAAAGGGGACAAAGGGGACAGGAGGGTGACAGAGGGGACAGGGGGGTGACAGAGGGGACAGGAGGTGGCCGGAAGGGGACAGAGGGGACAGGGGGGTGACAGAGGGGACAGGAAGGGGACAGGGGGTGGCCGGAGGTGGCCGCAGCTGTCAGGGCCCGATAGCGCCCGGCTCTTCCTGCAGGGAGGGGACACCGCCCCTTGGGGACATCCTGGGGACAATGACAGGGTGGGGACAATGGGGACAGGGACAGGGACAGGGACAGGGACAGGGACAGCCTGGCCTTGGGGACACTCTGGGGACAGTGGCAACCAGGCCACCACCCTGGGGACACTCTGGACATGGGGACACCCCTGGCCTTGGGGACACTGCAGTGAAAATGACACCCTGGACATGGGGACATCCTGGACACCACCCTGGGGACACCCTGGGGACACCTTTGGGACACCCTGGGGACAATGCCACCCTGGTGACAATGGCACCCTGGTGACAGGGACACCCTGGGGACACCCCCGGCCTTGGGGACACCCCGGACACTGCCATAGGGACACCCTGGTGACACTCTGGTGACAATGACACTGGGGACACATTTGGGACACCCTGGTGACAATAACACCATGGTGACAATGCCACCCTGGCCACCACTTTGGGGACACCACCCTGGGGACACCACCCTGGGGACACCATCCTGGGGACAATCCTGGCCTTGGGGACACCCCGGACACTGCCTTGGGGACACTCCGGCCTTGGGGACACCACCCTGGGGACACCCTGGGGACACTCCAGACATGGTGACAGGGACACCCCNTTGTCCCCTCATTGTCCCCTCAGTGTCCCTTCATTGTCCCCTCATTGTCCCCTCAGTGTCCTCTCATTGTCCTCAGTGTCACCATGACAGGACAATTGTCCCCTCATTGTCCCTGTCACCGGGCTGAGGGGGATGACAAAGGGGACAGGGGGGTGACAGAGGGGACAGGAGGTGGCCGGAAGGGGACAGAGGGGACAGGAGGTGGCCGGAAGGGGACAGAGGGGACAGGAGGGTGACAGAGGGGACAGGAAGGGGACAGGAGGTGGCCGGAGGTGGCCGCAGCTGTCAGGGCCCGATAGCGCCCGGCTCTTCCTGCAGGGAGGGGACACCGCCCCTTGGGGACATCCTGGGGACAGGGACAGCCTGGGGACAGGGACAGTGTGACCATGGGGACAGGGACAGGGACAGTGGGGACAGGGACACCCTGGGGACACCACTCTGGGGACACCCTGGACATGGTGACAACCCCAGCCTTGGGGACACTCTGGGGACAGGGACATCCCAGCCACCACCCTGGGGACACTCTGGACATGGTGACAGGGACACCCCAAACATGGGGACACTCCGGTCTTGGGGACACCCTGACCTTGGGGACACCCCAGTGACAATGCCACCCTGGGGACACCCTGGGGACATTCTGGACATGGGGACACTCTGGACACTGCCTTGGGGACACCACGGTGACAATGACACCCTGGCCTTGGGGACACTGCAGTGACAATGCCACCCCAGCCACCACCCTGGGGACACCACGGTGACAATGCCACCCTGGGGACACCCTGAGGCCACCCCGGGGTGGGGGAGGGGACATTTCCTGTCCCCTCCCCTCTTTGTCCCCTGCGGGTGTTATCGGAGGGGGACAGCTTGGGGACATCAGGGACATCCAGGACACGACTTTGGGGACATTGGGGACAGCTCAAGGACAGCTCGGGGACATCGGGGACAGTTTGGGGACAGTTTGGGGACAGCTCGAGGACATTGAGGACAAGACTTTGGGGACATTGAGGACATTGGGGACAGTTTGAGGACATTGGGGACAGTTTGGGGACCCTTTGGGGACACTGAGGACANGACACCCTGGTGACAGGGACACCCTGGGGACACCATGGTGACAATGACATCCTGGTGACACTCTGGGTACACCCTGGTGACAATGACACCCTGGCCACCACCCTGGGGCACCCCGGTGACAATGCCACCCCTGCCACCCCCGGGCCACCCCCGAGCTCCCCCCCGGTTGGGGACAGTCCCCTCGGTGCCACCTCCGGCCCCGCTCTGGGGACAGAGGGGGGGAGGGGACCCTGAGGCCACCCCGGGGTGGGGGAGGGGACAGTTTGGGGACACTTCCTGTCCCCTCCCCCCCTCTTTGTCCCTGCGGGTGTTATCGGAGGGGGACAGCTTGGGGACATCAGGGACATCGAGGACACGACTTTGGGGACATTGGGGACAGTTTGGGAACATCGGGGACAGCTCAAGGACAGCTCGGGGACATCGGGGACAGTTTGGGGACAGCTCGAGGACATTGAGGACAAGACTTTGGGGACATTGAGGACATTGGGGACAGTTTGGGGACATTGGGGACAGTTTGGGGACCCTTTGGGGACACTGAGGACACGACTTTGGTGACATTGGGACAGTTTGGGGACATTGAGGACATTGGGGACAGTTTGGGGACATCGAGGACACGAATTTGGGGACATTGGGGACAGTGGGGACAGCTCGAGGACAGCTTGGGGACATCGGGGACATTGAAGACACGAATTTGGGGACATCGAGGACACAACTTGGGGACATTGGAGACACAAATTTGGGACATTTGGGGACATTGGTGACATTGAGGACACGACATTGGGGACATTGGGGACAGTTTGGGGACATCAGGGACAGCTCAAGGACAGCTCGGGGACATCGGGGACAGTTTGGGGACATTGAGGACATTGAGGACACGACTTTGGGGACATTGGGGACAGTTTGGGGACATTGGGGACAGTTTGGGGACATCGGTGACAATGTACGGGAACGTCGAGGGTGGGCAGGGCAAGGCCTGGGGACCCGACGAAGGTACGGCCACCCCTGTCCTGGTGTCACCTCCCTGTCCCCAATGTCACCTCCTGTCCCCAATGTCACCCTGGTGTCACCTCCCTGTCCCCAGTGTCACCCCCCTGTGTCACATCCCTGTCTTGATGTCACCTCACTGTCCCCAATGTCACCCTGGTGTCACCTCCCTGTCCTTGGCGTCACCTCTCCTGTCCCCAATGTCACCCTGGTGTCACCTCCCTGTCCCCTGATGTCACCTCCCTGTCCCAGTGTCACCCTCGAGTGTCACCTCCCTTAATTTCCCCATTTTTTCCTATTAATTTCCCCCATTTTTTTCCCAAAATCCCATTAATTTTCCCCATTAATTTCCCCCAATCCCATTAATTTCCCCAAAACCCCGTTAAATTCCCCCAAAATCCCATTATTTCCCCATTTTTTCCCATTAATTTTCCACATTTTGTTCCCAAAATTCCATTAATTTCCCCATTAATTTCACATCAAATTTCTCCCATTTTTTTCCCCAAAAACCCCATA
>NW_026625214.1:11322-14492 GCF_030028575.1 Malurus melanocephalus | reverse complement strand
CCATTTTTCTCCCATTTTCCCCACTGTCCCCAATGTCCCCACTGTCCCCAATGTCTCCAATCCTCAATTTCCCCCAATTTTCCCCAAATTTTCTCAATTTTTTCCTCCAATTTTCTCCCATTTTTCCCACTGTCCCCAATGTCCTCTCTGTCCCCAATTTTCCCCCAATTTCTCCAATTTTTCCCAATTTTTTCCCCAATTTTCCCCCATTTTCCCAATGTCCCCAAAGGCACTGGGCAGTTCTTGGTGGCCACTGACCATCTCCTGGTGGCCATTGACCATCTCATGTTGACCAATACTCATCTCCTGGTGACCACTGGGTGGTTTTTAGAGGCCACTGGGTGATCCTTGGTGGCCAATATCCAACTCCTGGTGGTCACTGACCATCTCCCAGTGGCCACTGACCATCTCCTGGTGGCCACTGACCATCTTCTGGTGGCCACTGGGTGGTTCCTGGTAGCCCTGACCATCTCTGGGTGGCCACTGACCATCTCCTGGTGGCCAATACCCAACTCCTGGTGGCCACTGGGCATTTCCCGGTGGCCACTGAGTGGTTCCTGGTGGCCACTGACCAACTCCCGATGGCCACTGACCATCTCCTGGTGGCCACTGACCATCTCCTGGTGGCCACTGACCAACTCCCGATGGCCACTGACCATCTCCTGGTGGCCACTGGGTGGTTCCTAGTGGCCATTGACCAATCCTGGTGACCACTGGGTGGCTCTTGGTGACCAGTGAGTGGTTCCTGGTGGCCAATACCCAACTTCTGGTGGCCACTGACCATCTCCTGGTGGCCACTGACCATCTCCCAGTGACCACTGGGTGGTTTCAAGTGGTCACTTGGTGGTTCCTGTTGTCCACCAGGTGGCTCTTGTGGCCAATACCCATCTCCTGGTGGCCACTGACCAATTCCTGATGGCCACTGCCCCACTCTTGGTGGCCTCTGGGTGGTTTTTAGAGGCCACTGGATGATCCTTGGTGGCCAATACTCAGCTCCTGGTGGCCAATACCCAACTCCTGATGGCCACTGACCAATTCTTGGTGGCCACTGGGCATTTCCTGGTGGCCACTGACCATCTCTGGGTGGCCACTGACCAACTCCTGGTGTCCACTGGGTGGTTTTTAGTGGCCACTGGGTGATCCTTGGTGGCCAATACCCAACTCCTGGTGGCCACTGACCATCTCCCGGTGGCCACTGACCATCTCCTGGTGGCCACTGACCATCTCCCGGTGGCCACTGACCATCTTCTGGTGGCCACTGGGTGGCTCATGGTGACCACTGACTGGTTCCTGATGGCCACCGGCTGTTTTTTAGTGGCCGCCGGCTGTTTTTTAGTGGACACCAGGTGGTTTTTAGTGGCCACTGGATCATTTTTAGTAGCCACCGGCTGGTTTTTAGTGGCCACCGACTGGTTTTTAGTGGCCACTGACCATCTCTTCCCTCTCCCCGCAGCCTCCTCACCGTTCCTCCTCCACAACGCCCACCTCGCCGGCTGCGTGGTGGCCACTGACCATCTCCTGGTGGCCACTGACCATCTCCTGGTGGCCACTGACCATCTCCTGGTGGCCACTGGGTGATTCTTGGTGGCCAATACCCAACCCCTGGTGACCAATACCCAACTCCTGGTGGCTACTGGGCATTTCCTGGTGGCCACTGACCATCTCCTGGTGGCCACTGACCAATCCTGGTGACCACTGGGTGGCTCTTGGTGACCAGTGAGTGGTTCCTGGTGGCCAATACCCAACTTCTGGTGGTCAGTGGGTGGTTCTTGGTAGTCACTGTGTGGCTCTAGATGGCCACTGACCATTTCCTGCTGGCCAGTGGCCATCTCCTGTTGACCACTACTCATTTTCTGGTGGCCAATACCCATCTCCTGATGGCCACTGACCAACTCCTGGTGGCCACTGGGTGGTTCCTGGTGGCCAGTGATGAATTCTTGGTGGCTACTGACCATCTCCCANCCCAAATTTTCCCCAAATTTTTCCAATTTTTTCCATTTTTTCCATTTTCCCCAATTTCCCCCAATTTCCCCAATTTTTCCCAATTTTTTTTCTCTTTTCCTCCATTTTTCTCCCATTTTCCCAATTTTCCCCATCCCCCCAATGTCCCCAATGTCCCCAATCCTCAATTTCCCCAAATTTTCCCCAATTTCTCCAACTTTTCCCCATTTTCCCCACTGTCCCCAATGTCCCCATTGTCCCCAAAGCCACTGGGCAGTTCTTGTTGGCCACTGACCCACTCTTGGTGACCACTGGGTCATTTTTAGTGGCCACCAGGTGGTTTTTAGTGGCCACTGCATGGTTTTTGGTGGCCACTGACCATCTCTGGGTGGCCACTGACCAACTCCCAATGGCCACTGACCATCTCTGGGTGGCCACTGACCATTTCCTGCTGGCTACTGACCATCTCATGTTGACCAATACCCAACTCCTGGTGGCCTTTGGCTGGTTTTTAGTAGCCATCGGGTGGTTTTTAGTGACCACCGGGTCATTTTTAATGACCACTGAGTATTTTTTAGTGGCCACCGGCTGGTTTTTAGTGGCCACTGACCATCTCTTGTCCTTTTCCTGCAGCCTCCTCGCCGTTCCTCCTCTACAACGCCCACCTTGCCGGCTGCGTGGTGGCCACTGACCATCTCCTGGTGGCCACTGACCATTTCCTGGTGGCCTCTGGGTGGTTTTTAGTGGTCACTGGGTCATTCCTGGTGGCCAATACCCAACTCCTGGTGGTCACTGACCATCTCCAGGTGGCCACTGACCAATTCTTGGTGGCCACTGACCATCTCATGTTGGCCAATACCCATCTCCTGATGGCCAGTGGGTGGTTCTTGGTGGCCATTGACCATCTCATGTTGACCAATACCCAACTCATGGTGGCCACTGAGTGATATTTAGTGGTCACTGGATGATTCTTGGTGGCCAATACCCAACTCTTGATGACCACTACCCAACTCTTGGTGGCCACTGGGTGGTTCCTGGTGGCCACTGGGTGGTTCCTGGTGGCCACTGCCCCACTCCTGGTGGCCACTGACCATCTCCCAGTGTCCACTGGGTGGTTTTTAGTGGTCCCTGGATCATTCCTGGTGGCCAATCCCCAACTCCTGATGGCCAATACCCAACTCCTGGTGGCCAATGCCCATCTCCTGGTGGCCACTGGGTGGTTCCTGGTA